>NW_021319767.1:14586-71532 GCF_001605985.2 Dendrobium catenatum | reverse complement strand
AATATATAGAGACACTATCAGTATGATGTTATCTATGAGATTTTCATTGATCATCAGAGTTTGAAGTACATATTCACTAAAAGGATCTAAACCTAAGGCAAAGGAGAGGGCTTAAGTTGATCAAAGACTATGATCTTACTATTTATTATCACCTTCATAAGGCTAATTTGGTGGAAGACAATTTAAATGGGAAATATTCTTAAGTTTCATTTCTTTAGCTTTCTTATGATAAGAATTTGTTATGAGATATAGAGATATTATAGTTGGATGTGTTTTCTCCTACTTTTTGGGATTCTGGTGTACTGGCTCAAATGAGCATTCAACCTTTACAAGAAAAAGATTAAGAAAAATTAAAACTAAGATGCAAAATGTCTAAAATTGATTGATCAGATCATATATGGTAAGAAATATGAACTACAAATTTTAGATTATGATATCTTTTTTTTTTTTTTTGGCAAGGATTGACTATGGGTTCTTATTTTTTGAGATATGAGATAGAAGATTTTGCAAGGGCTCACTATTTAGGCTATACAATTCATTCCAGAAGTAGCAAGATGTATATAGATTTGAAGGGTATGTTTTGGTAGCATGAATGCAAGAAGGATATATTAGAGTTTTTTTCAATGTACGTGGCCTGTTAGTTAGTAAACACTGAGAATCAATGACTAGGCGGTCTTTTGTAGTTGTTAATTATTTAAGTGTAGAAATGGGAAGAGGTGGCAATGAATTTTGCTATGAGTTTTTCCAAAATGAGGCAGGCGCATTATGCTATATGGATTGTTGTCGATTGAATGATAAAGTCAGCTTTTCTTGATTCAATTTAATAGACTGATCCAATGGATATGTTAGCTTGTATATATATATATTAAATATATCATTATATTGCATGGTATGTTGAAGGTGATTATATCTGATCGCGATGGAAGTTTTACCTCTAGATTATGAAAAGATATTATGGACTGGGTACGAAAGCTGAATAATTAGAATAATTATGTTTAAGTCATTTAAATATTTTATTATAAAAAAATCTAAAGTCATAGAAGCTATTAAATGCAATTAGTTTTTCTTTTCATTTGTTTTTCATTAATATAAAATAGGGAAAAAAATGAAATGAGAGAAAAGAGAGGAGGGAGAATATAGAAATCCAATTTGGGGTGACTTTGAGCCATTTTTGTCCATCGTCCAAGCTAGAAAACTTGTTCGTCAAGAGGTAGATCACACTATGCCTATCTTAATTTAAAAAAATACATAATTTTTACCATATTTTTTTTATTAATTTTGTATTTCAATTATTAAAAAACGGGGATAAGTATGCTTTAGTAAAATTTTCACCACGTAACTTTTTAAATGTTATAGACATTAAGATTATGCACATTTTCAATGTTTTATAAAGAATTTATAAATGAGTTTTAATATTTTTGGGCTTTTTATTGAATTGGAAAATTATCGAGACTCTAAATAATTGTGTTGTAATATGATAAAAGTCTTAATTTTTTTTACACAATTATTGATATAATGGTTATTTTTTAAAAAATATGCAATTTTGCTTAGTAGGGTTTTGTGTTACCCTCTATTATAAAAAACTGTGCAATTTTGTCCCATGCTCAATTATGCTTCAGCTGCTATAATATGACAAAAATGTGCTTATATGATAAAATTATATATGTTGATAGATAAGAGGCCATAATTTATTGAGATTTTGTCTAAGTCAGGGAATATTCTAGTGCCTATAAGGTATGATCTAGTTGTTATATATCATATTCTGGTACCTACAAGCATGTTCTTGTGCTATAAGTGCAAAATATAATCATAAGGGGACATAACCCTTTATGTTTTTGTCTGAGTTTGAGAAATGAAATAAGAATTGTTCTATTATATGAATTGCAATTTATTTATCTACTTAGTATTATTATTTAAATAATTAGATAATTTCTATGCTCTTATTATATTTCTCAGCATAATGATTTATTAGACTATATTTAACTGCAAAATGTTTAGTAAAAGACGAATTTAGAAATCTAGATTAGTTTGTGTAGCATACTGAGCTATTGCAACTCATTATGATTTTGCTTCTAGCTTTCAAGATCTAAGAAGGGGAAGTAGTTGTTGATTAGCAGCCTAGGATCAGATCTAAATTTATAGGTATTTCCTTATTTTGATTTGTATACAGTCATAACTATTTTATTATTTAATTTTGTTGATTTTGTTTATAGCCATATATTATAGTATAAATTTGGTTTTAATAAAATATAAAAAATATTATGAATGAGTTTTTTTTAAAATATTTAGATATTTAGGTAGCTCTATAGTTTATAGTTTATTTAAAATGAATATTAGAAGAGAATCTGAAAAATTCTAAAACTAAATCTTATGATTTGCCTATCACAGCTCAATATTATAGGACTAGTTCTGATTGTGGCAAGGATCTCATTGACATAGTAAACAAAGTCGTTCCTCTTTGCCTGTTGATATAGTAATAACTTTATGTAACTCTCAGTCAGTATCATGTGAATTAGTAAATGATAATATCAAACCATAATATTTCAAGGAAAGCTCGTCAACCAATCATCATATACATGCTAGTTTGTCTCC
Organism: Dendrobium catenatum; assembly: GCF_001605985.2. Lineage (NCBI taxonomy): Eukaryota > Viridiplantae > Streptophyta > Magnoliopsida > Asparagales > Orchidaceae > Dendrobium > Dendrobium catenatum. The sequence continues at coordinate 68,940 of NW_021319767.1, read as the reverse complement.
AACCAACATCAGTGAAACCAACTTTTACTAATCTGCACACATATTATTATCATAATATTATAATATTAATGAGACTGCTATTACCCAATCACATACCCATTTTAATTCTCAATGCATGTATTAACATTATGTTTAAATAAAAATACCTAATTTCTATACAGTGTGTTGCAATTTGGGAGGTCGAGCATATGATTTTGATGATGACAAATATTGTTAGATTTTAATTTTTTTGTCATGATATTATTACTAGATAATTGCCTTATGCAAACTAGCATTTTAGGTACAACACACACTATGACACAAATGATCTAGACTTAAGACTAGGTAGAATATATTAGATGTTTCTATAACACTATAAGAAAATCACGTATTACCGAAAGAATTTCCAGAAAAAAATTTATAAATTTTCAACAGATTTAAAAGTTTTAAGATTTTTTTTTTGCTCATAAAATGATCATTAGAAAATTGTTTAGTAAAAAAAATAGTCAGAAAAATTTTCTAGTAGCAGTCTGGTGGAAAAAAGCTATCAAAATAATTTAAAATACTAAGCTTGTGGAAGCTACCTACTACCTCTGCTTGCCCACCTACCCGCGATAGCTATTTTTCGGCACACTTGCTAGCCCGCTGAAGCTACCTGCCCGCCCACCCTCCTACGCTGCCCGCTCGCCTATCTACCCACTTGCACGACGACACTTATGGGATTCGAACACATAGTCTATAAATATTTCTAATAGTCAACCACTTTGCTATGGAGGAACATGTGTTATAAAATTTTCTCTTTTATATTTAAATATAATAATATAAAAATTAAAATTAATAATTATTAGTCAATAAAAATATTTAATTAATATGGCAGATCGTATAGCACAATGTTGATCATCTTAGATGATTGATAGAGATAAAATTCGATCATCCCAAGTATAATCCTGGTTGAATCTTTATTTATTGAACTAATCATACAGTACGATGCTAATCGTACTAGATAATTGTCCTAGATGATGTTTGATCATTCTGAAGATCATCTTGCATAATCTTAAGAAGAATGAACTAATCATAACATATGATCTAAGTGTTATACTATACAATCAGCATATTATATTTGAACATATCGTACTTTAACTAGTCCGTCAAATTGAATGAATTGAGATTTCTTTAATTAATCATACTATATGATCCATGATCGTACTGTAAGAATAGAAATGACTAACTTAAAAATATAGGGGTTTTAGAGCTATTAGTTATATATTATCCCTAATTCATCTTAGTGAATCTTTTGCCTGAGGGAGAGCTTCTATGGGAAGAGATTGAAGAGGGAGAATTACTTTTGGAGAGAGAGAGAGAGAGAGGTGAGGTATTGAGAGAGAAGATTCCTATGGGAACTAGATAGTGTGTGAGAGAGGTTTTTACACATGGATGCTCGGTGATCTTGTACCTTCTTCCTCCAAGGTAAGTGCTTTGCTTAAGGGAAAATCTAGGAAGAGTCTCTTCGTGGAAAGGATCTGACTGCTCCACTGCTTCAAGGAGGTTAAAGGGATTTGACAACTCTACTGCACCGAGAAGATGAAGGGGATTCAACTACTCCGCCGTACCAAAGAGGTGGAAGTGATTTGTAAGAGCTTTTCTACCTTGATATGGGTGTTGCAATCCAAGATCCCTTGTCGATGATTTTGATGATGACAAATAAGATTAATTGAATTATTACACACTTTCTTAAGTATTTTAGATATTACTTTTATCTGTGAGTATTAATATTTTAGGAAAGATATACATCGTTTAAGGCTGCTGAAGACCCAAGATTGGGTATAATAGGATATAAATGAGTTTGTAATTTTTATATTTTTTTATTTTTTATTTCTTGAGTTTGGCCACAAAAGAGTGCATGTAAATTGGGTGATTATGTACACACATAGGGGGAGAGAATGTTTTTTAAGTAAAATTTTTTTAACTAATCATACTATACAACTTTCAATCGTATTGTATGATCTATTATCTAAAAATATGCTTAACATCTAATTGAAAAATTAGGTTATGTGAACTAATTATACTGTACAATCTAAATCGTGCGGTACAATTCATTTTGATCTAAAAACTCTAATCGTACTGTACAATTTTTAAAATTAATTTTTGAACTAATCATACTGTATAAAATATTTGAAGTCTTGCTAAAATTAACCCCCATAATTTGTAAATAAAATCATGGTTTATTTAATGATAGTTGATCGATTTGTGTGATGTAGATCGTACTAGACAGCTGATAGAGAAGAAATCTGGTACGATCTCGGGTTGAAACAATGGGCTGAAATGGGCTATAAGGAGTTTAGATGGGTTGCGTTGGGTGAACCAAATCTTGTGAGCTGTAGAGGTTAAGTGAAATGTTTAAAACGTGTTGTAGTGTTTACATGAAGAAGTGTTAGACAGATATTTGAGAAGGAAGATGGGAAACAAATTGTGAAAAAGCCTTTGCGTGTTGTAGTATCTATATTTAATGGATCTATTTATTCATCTTTAAAAAAAATTACGCTTAATTAAAAAGAGGTCCTAAAAGAATTATTCTGGATATAATAAAAGATGTTATATATACTACTTTTGGGTGTCTAGTCTTTGAAACCAGATCGTAGTGAAAAAGCCTTTGCTTGAACATTCAACGCTCCAAAAATCAAGAAACCAAAAATCACTAACACTTTGTTTTAATGATGGGAGTAGAACAACGATCAAGACGAAGCAAGCTGTGATATCAGAAACGGATTGATAGTTAAAACGATGGGATTAACTGGATTTGATTGGAGAACAGAGAAACTAATCTAAGGTTTGCATGCAATTGGCTATATATGATTTAATTTTTACTTCAATTTCCCCTTTTTGATTGACTTAATATGGCAACAACAAGTAATTATTATTTCTATTAGGCTCTGAAATGACAGAAAAGGGTCAGTTGATCAAAATTGTCTTGATACGCATGGATCGTCTCAAAATTCTTGCGCTTTGTCTCATTTTGCAAGTCAATTTCACCACGTAATTTTTGCTGGAAAAAATGACAGCCCATTATGGTATTGTCGATGTTATGATTGCAATGGCGAAGTCCATTTTATGATCAAATGCCATTTGGGCGACGTCGCCTGTCAATTTTCTCGATTTGGGCATTGTTGCTTTAGGACCCGTGCCAATTTCATCACATGATTTTAATTGAACAAATTGGCAGTCAATTTTGAGTATTGTCGATGTTTCGAACGCAATGTGGAGTCCATTTTTTGATCGAACGTTGTGTGTGTGACGTCACACAAAAAACTTCTTGTTTTGTGTGTGTTGCCTCAAGATAAGTGTTAATCTCCTCGCACGTCTTTAATTGATCCAATTGACGGCCATATTTGGGGTATTAATGATGTTCTGAACATAATGGTAAAGTCTATTTTAAGATCGGACATCGTTTGGGTGTCGCAGGTCAATTTCATTGATTTGTGCGTCATTGCCTCGGGATTTGTAGTTCCATCTCAGACAACACCGATTGAACAAATTGATAGTGCTTTTTTATTATTGAGGACATTCTGATCCCAATGGTGAACTCCATTCTATGATTGAATGTCGTTTGGGTAGCATCGTGTGCTAATTTTCTTTTTTCTGTTCGTGTTGCTTCAAGATAGGATTCCCACCAGAAAGAACCGCCACATACTCTATAAGCAAGTCCCAAAATTCAATAGTGTTGCACCAATAATTTTGAAACAAGAACCTATGAGGCCTTTTTTGGCTAATTAAAACCAAGGAGCAATGATCGGAATCCATAGGATCAACTAACTTATAGTAGGAAGAGGGGAAGAGCTCAAGCCAACGATCATTGACTAAGACCCTATCCAATTTGATATGAATGGGGTTGTCCCTTCTCTAATTGAATATAGTGAAAAAATACCCGACATACACCATAATCTGAACATTAGCATTAAAGATGCAATTATTAAAATCCCACAGTATTTGTTGTTATGAATAACATTCCCACTATATTTCTTAGAGGAGAACTTGTAGCAATTGAAATCCCCAAAAATCATCCACAATAGAGAGATGTTTCCATCTATAAACAAAATATCCTCCCAAAGAGAGAGCCTCTTAGTGTGGGAGTTGGAGGCATATACAATAGTAAGAAGGGCAAGAAGGTTGGAACCAAAAAGAATGGTGCCATGTATCAGTTGGCTAGTAGAAAAGGAACGAATAAATGAAACATTAGCAACATTCCATTTAATCCAAATTCTACACCAGCTAGAAATATAAAAATTATTGTAAGAGGCTTAATTGTCAAACAAAGAGTAAGAGACATAGAGCTAAGGGTTAGAATGAAGAGAAGGTTATATTTTGGTTTCCAAAATGCAAAGAAACATTCTTGTGAGAATGAATAAAATCCTTGCAAAGGACTTTGTAGGCGATGTTAAAACCAAGGACATTCCAAGATCCAATGACATGTAAAGTCATTAAGATTTGAGTTTTGGGGTGGCATTTTCTTTCCATTTTTGGAACTAGTTCATCTGGGAGGGAAGAACTTGGAGGCTCACTAGACAAATGTAGCTGCTATATCTGTATCGACAAAGTGAGTTGCTATTTTGTACCATTTGAAGGGAACATAGTATTAGAGCCATGTAGAGGCTCCTCAGAATGGAGGGAATCAAATTTGTTATCGGTAAACATAGCATTTGAGGAGATGAAAGACAATCATAGTAAAATAGTTTAGGTGAAGGCCTCTACAAGTGAAATGTAGGAGCTAGTGGGAAGTTCAAAAGGGAAGTTTGGGCTTGGGAGGGAATCCTTCACGGCATCAGAGGAGGGGAGGTCTTGTGAGGCCATAATAATAAGAGGATTGAGAGGACAAGTGTTTTCAGCTGAGCAATCCAAGAGGGTGGATGATTATTTCGGGATGTTTAGGGGAGGGTGTAGATGGAAGGGGAGGAGGTTTTGTCACGACCCGACCCGATCCTTCACGGCATCAGAGGAGGGGAGGTCTTGTGAGGCCATAATAATAAGAGGATTGAGAGGACAAGTGTTTTCAGCTGAGCAATCCAAGAGGGTGGATGATTATTTCGGGATGTTTAGGGGAGGGTGTAGATGGAAGGGGAGGAGGTTTAGAGGCAATAGCTTTTGGAGGACAAGAATGGGGGTTGCGAAATTGGTTTCTTCCTCTTGTTGGCTCAGCATTAGAGGTTTGAGGGGATGGGTTAGTAGGACAAAGGGAAGGTGGATAGATGAATGATCTGCATCCAGAGCATGTGGTAGGATTCAAGTCATAAGAAATCTTTGGGGGGTGGGGATTTTTCTAGCTATAGGGATCAAAATATCTTCAAGTAAAGGAGGTCGTTCTTATCTTGAATACCCACTCTCACAAATCTAAGAAGATGTTTTTAGGAAGTAAGGAAATCAACTTCTAGGGACATCCAATACAACTAGCTATCCTTGATATACCATCAGGGGTCTAGAAAACTAGGGGAAAATTATGCATTTTAACCCAAAAAAAATTGGCAATCATTTTTGAAGAATAAGCAATTTACATAGAAAGAACCATCGTATGCCCGACCATGCCATGTCAAAATCATTTGGAGAAGAGAACTTGAGGAGGAAGGAGCCCTCACTCAAAGTAAGTAAGGATGGTGTACTTTACAATAACTAGGCGTTATTAATCACATATCTTAAAGCCTCGTAGTAAGGACACATACCAATAGAGTATCTAGTGAGGGAAAGCCCCCATTCATTCGTAGCATGTAAAACATGACCGTTAGAAAATGATACAATCGTCTCATTAAAGGGGATGAAAATAATAGGGAATTCAGAAGTGGAAGAGTTAGGATTTGGGGTGGAAAGAGCTCTGTTCCAATTGAGGGAAGGGGTGGGTTGAGGAAGATGGAAGTATGATGTTCTGTCCTGATAAAGGGGGGAAAATTGAGTTCGAGGTGGCCGAGGTCATGAAAGAATGTGGGAAGGCAAGATGGAGATGAGTGAAGGCCCCCAAGTGGGGATGACACAAGAGGAACGAGGCGGCTCGGGCAAAGAAAACCTAGAAGAGCAAAAACTCACCAAAGTCTACTGCTAACTTGACCCTGTGAGTTGGGATAAAAGAAAAATGTTAGAAGAAAAAGTCCAATTGATTAACAAATATCTAATATTAAATAAATATTTATTAATCATTATGAAAAATTAGTAAAGAATATTTTTATATTTCATTATTATTATTTTTTCTATTTAACATTAAAAGATATAAGAGAATCGGGTTGTTAAATGTACAATGAATTATCCTGAAAATTTGGCTCAAGCTTGGACGACCTTTTTCAAGCCAACCTAGCTTGATTCAAGTTAAGTCAATCCGATATCAACTCAAAAAGAATTCTCTAAGCCAACAAACAAATTTGTATGATATCATCTTTCATGATGTGATTTTATCTTTTGGAACATCCATTCTTAATAGCCAAGAGTTTGCAAAGCATAAGAGGAAATGAAGAAAGAGTATTTGAATAAAAATCTTAAATCTCGCATTTTTTAGTGAAGCATCTACTGAAAATTATTTCTCTCTATATTTCATTGCTTTCTTTTTACAATACTTTTAATAAAATTTAGTATAATTCATAAATTATTTTAAATTCAAAATCAATGATTCATGGTTTTAAGTGGATTGGTGTGTCATAAACTAACTTATCACAGAAAGCATGTAGAGTTGATCTCCATCCTATCCTAAATACCAAATTGCAGGATATATTTCCATTTAATTGTGATAATAATGTGATCCTGAAGACTTGTGATCAGAGTTGAAATCTGCACACTATCCCTAACAAAGCTCAGAATGTTTTCTTTTACTTTAAAGCATCTTGTCAGTTATTCCCTTTAAAAATTTAAAGAAGTTTAGTTGTTTTCATACACCAAAAAAATTGCAATATTATTAGGTTTCCTTACCGTTGAATTCTTCAGAAACTGGCAGATTCTACACTAACTGATATACATTAATTAAAAAGCTGACTTATGAGACTGGGTCTCCACAATTATTTCTTGGTTTTAGAGATTTTTTTCAAGATTGTAAAAATCAGACCGGAAGGAGAGGTTCAAGATCGACCAGTTGAACCGGGATCGAACCGGATGATGTAATAAATAATAATATTATTAAAAATTAATAATATTAATATAATAATTACATGCTAGCCTAAATTTGTGGCCCAAAAAACCTAAATTAATGGTCCAATAAAGCCCAAACTCACATTCAAGCTCATCATGGAGTGTGAGTAAAATATATTGTTTATATTCATTCATGTAACTTTTTTAGTCTCACATCATGAAGGAGTATGAGATGGTTGCATTTTAGCTCTTTATATAGTTCTCTCTTTTCAAACAAAACTTATTTTATGGATGACATCCATATATTATGGTATTAAAAATCTCATTATTTAATAAAAAAATTATTTAAAAAATATAATAAAGTAAAATATATTATTTATATTTTATTTAAAATAAAAAAAATTAAAACTGGTCGGTTCTTTCGAACTTGGACCAGTTTGTGGGTTCAATGGTTGAACTGCCGGTTTAGTCTAGTTCAGGCCGGTTCTGTGTGAAGAAGGTTTTTCAACTAGACCGGAGCAGACAATTGGCCGATTCATGATTGAACCAGCTGGTCCGATCTGATTTTTAAAATCTTGATTTTTTTTGTTTGACAGAATTAGATAGGGCGGTGTGGCCGAGTTTACTAATAATATTCAAATTTAATAATCATTTTTTTTGGAGAACCCATAGAGCCTATGAGTTAATCATGATAAGAAGTACATGTTCTAAGAGGATCAAAAGCTCATTAAAAGAACAACATTTAAAATAAAACATAAGAGCTTTAGTTCCTACCTAATACAGGAAAAAAGAAGACAAAAAAGAAATGGCTAAACCTAAGCTACCCGAAAACAACTCCAAGTATAAGAAAGAAACAATCCAGCAGTCACCGTTATAACTAGAGCAAAAGTGACATCCAAATTTGAAGACCAAAGATCCAAAAAGTGGCACCACAGCAGCAACCCCAAGGTTCCAAAGCATCAGACACTAAGATAGCCACAAAAAAACTATTTTTTGGATTTACTCTTTCTTCGTTTACCCACCTGAACAGTAGTATCTCACATACCACCATCCTGTTTAAACACTTCTTCTTCGTCAACATCAGAAGGAGAATATGAAGAGCCTTTAAGCCAATCAATTTGCGCCTTAACATTTTACCTCGATCTGATGTCCACATGGGGATACAAGGTGTTAACAGAAAGTAAAGGAACTTAAACATCAACAAGCTGCTTATTCACTCCGATTCCCACAGAGGAAACTGACACAACCAGATCAGTCGGCGTTACAAAAGATGCAACAAAAGGATCCAACTAACTAGAATCAATGTTCACCACCCCCATATTCACATCACAATGTTCATTATCACCCACATTCATCAACTTATTACCAAAATTTTCTTGAGCCACATAAAAGTTATTTGAAGAAGGGTTAACTACCACAACACCATGAGTTGAAAGTGTGAGATGCACGAAGATGAAATGGGGGGGGGGGGGATAAATTGGATATAAAAAATCTTCTTTAACGAAAAGAATTTTTTTTTATTACTTGATGCAGAAGTGAATTACATTCACAATAAAAAAGTTAAATTATCAATTTCAACAATCGCAACAAAAATAAATGCAGAAATAAAGTGTGAAAATAATAAAGAAAAGAACACATCAGATTTATAGTGGTTCGGTCAAACCTTGACCTACGTCCACACCCTGGAGACACCCTTCGAGTATTGCACTAAACCTTTAGTGACTCTTCTTTAGCTCCCACAGCTAGGCGGAGAAGCCATTATAAAATCACTTTCAACTTCCTCTGTGCGGCAGAGGAGCCAGGTTTTTTAACACCAAAGAAATATTCTTCTTCCCAAAAATTCCCTCAAGACGAATCTTGAATTCGATGGTACTAAGGTGCAAGCTTTCAAGAGCAATAGTGTGAAATCCCCTCCACACTCCTTTGAAACCCCCTTCAAGGATCTTCTCCCACTCAAACTCTATTCTTTCCTCTCTCTCCTTTTCAAGTCATCTCTTCAAATTTTCTCCATAATATCAAATACACAATGTTTGCCAAAGACTCTTATAAAGTCTTACGAGAAAACTTAAACAGAAAGCTTAAAAAAATCATAAAAAATCAATTCATCCGTCAAAGATCATACAGTACGATCTCAAGATTGTCTCATATGATGTACAAAATTTGACCTATTAGTATTACATGATCACCAGTTAGTATTGTACGAATAGTTCAATTTGTATGTTCATGCTATACGATATCCAATTAGTACTATTCAAACAGTTCAATCGACATGCAGTCATCCAAGACAAAATATGGGACAACCAAAATTGTCTATATTGATCGTACAGTGCGATCCAATTCATACAGTACGATCAAAATATCTAAATTAAGCAGATTCAATTGACTAATCATAGAATTAAATTAAGCAATATTTTCAACATCGTACAGTACGATTAAAACAGCTTTTTCAAATTAATTTTTTTGCTTAAGTTAATGCACGGCAGGCTTTCTAAATATAACAGATCGTCTAGTATGATGTGGTGTTTATACTGTACGATTAGTTATATTTCAAAAATATTTTTTCAAGGAAAATAAAATATTTTAATTAATTTCTATGACACCAGATTATACAATACAATCCATATCGTATAGTACGATGTACAGAAAAATTAAAATATTTAAAATCATTTTTGCTCCCAATGTGTGTGTGCTGGATTACTAAGCTAACAAACATAATTGTAGGACTTGACTCAAGAAACTAAAAAATAAATAAACGAAAATGGCATACTCATTTAATATAACATATTCTACCCAACTTGAGCCATGAATCTTTAAGGAATAGTGCATGATGTACCTGAAATATTAATCAACACACAAACAAATATTCATTACAAATATTATGAGAAATAAAAAAGTAATCAAAATTATTTGATATCATCAAAATTATAAACTCGAAAGCCCGAGTTGCAACAATCTCCTTCTTTTTTATGATGACAAATAATATTGGTTAAACTTACAAACTAAAAATATTTTCTCCTAAACTCCCCCTTACTAAAAGTATTACATTAAAAATAGGGAAAAATATTTTTTTAAAGCTAAATAACATGAAAAAAAAAAAAAAACAAAAATACAACCAACAACTATACATTCTCCCCTTTTGATATTATCAAAAAGAGAAAATAATACAAAAAAATAAAATACATGTAAAAAATAACAACATAATAAAGAAACAAAAACATAAAATTATATTTAAAATATAATAAAAATTAAACACACAAAATAAATAAACAAACATAAAAAACACATAAACAAAACACACAAGCAAACCTTAGCATATTTATACCTCATCATCCTGCTTATGTTATAATGATTCAGAAGCTATTTTGATTGAACTGTTCGTACAGTACTAACTGGATATCGTACAGTACAAGCAGACAAATTAAAATGCAGTTTCTCTAGGACGAAATATAAGACGACCAAAATCATCAATGTTGATCATACAATGCGATCCAGTTCGTACAGTATGATTAAAATATCAAAATTAGGCATATTCGATTGACTAATCGTATGATTAAATTAGGCAATATTTTAAATAACTTACAATACGATCAAGTTCATACAATACGATTAGAACAACTTTTCAAATTTAAAATTTTGGGATTTCTAATTATAACAGATCATCCAATACAATATAGTGTTCGTACTATACGATTAATTATATTTCAAAAATATTTTTTTTCAAGAAAAAATATTTTAATTAATTTATGTATCACTAGATCGTACAGTATGATCCATATCGTACAATACGACATACAGAAAAATAAAATATTTAAAATCATTTTTGCTCCCCCGGTGTGTGTGCACGATCACCAAGCTAACATACATCATTAGAGGACTCGACTCAAGAAATGAAAAATAAATAAAAGAAAATTACAAACTCATTTAATATAACATATTATACCCAATCTTGAGTCCTGAATCATTAAAGAACAATGCATGGTATACTTGAAATATTAGTTAACACACAAACAAATATATACTACAAATATTATGAAAAAATAAAAAAGTAATCAATATTATTTGTTATCATCAAAATCATAAACTCGAAAGCCTGAGTTGCAACATGAGACACATTAGACTCATGCGGGGATACATCAGGCCTATCAGCCAGAGGTACGACCTCCACTATAAAATCATTAAGAGCCAAATCATTGCAAAGAACCCCAATCTCAACTGACGAATCCTAAGTACCCAAAGAAACCTCAGGACTCAAAGGAATATATTTATAAACCACAACATCATCCTCACCACCGCCATCATTAGAATTAGGGGCCAGAGTAAATCGATCTAAAACCAAACCAAATTTCCACCCTCTCCATTGTTAGACGACAAAGCCATAGGCGAGTTAATACTGGACGGAACAATGCCCCCCACAGTAATCCCACCAGCATTTTCACTAATCACCACAGCCTTAATAGGTGAAATAGGCATTAGAGAACCGACCATATCCAAATTTTCCAATGAACTAGTACCATTCTTATTAGGAAAAATATTAACATTCACATAAATTGAAACATCAAAACTATTTAAATCCTTCGCAATACTCGTATCCTTCGGAGTAAAACCAGAAGCCTTTCCAACAATCGTAAGTTACTTAGAAATAGGGCGAGAGGATTTATTATAATCCCCCTAGCATGCCCAATACAATTACAGCTATCACAAAAAGGAGGAAATTCCTCCATATCAATAAGCTGAATATACCCATAAAAGTATGAGTCAAACTTTGTTCGGATATTTTTTTGTAATGTCAAGCTCTACCAAAATTCGCGCAACAGATGGTCAAGATCCAATTGAGGTGGCATTGTCAACCTTTAAAGGACGCCAAAAAAATGAATCAAATGCATGTCAAATACGAGGAGAGAATAGGTGAGGTCTTAAGTTATGGAATAAGATCCAAATGGGAATAACTAGCGATTCAACACAATTATCTATTAAGGGAGACCATTTAGTTAACTTCATATAACAATTATTGATATAATAAGATCTATGAGCAAACACTATGTTATAGTTCAAATCATTCAACAACTTAATCAAAATATGCGACGAGTTGAACAAAGTTATGGAAAAATCGGCATTAAACTTAAGCAGCAACAACAACAACGTCATTACAAGGGCAAAGCCCCTCTTATGTGGAAGGAACTCCAAAACATGCAGAGAATACATATATTCCACCTTACGGTTTTACACCTGAACTGAACCTTGGAGAAGCAAAGCAGCTTCTGCAAAGTTAAACGACTGTTCTGAAGTGGCCTCGCCAGAACAAATCTTGAGGAGGTAATCCTCCAAGTTCTTGGCTAGGTCGACCTCCCAATTGGACTGTAGATCACATCTCAGTTGTAGGAATTCAAACCACCTGGAAGAGCCGACCCTGGCATCAGTAGGCTCTTTGCTATCGCTCATCTTCTGCGGCAAGAGTCAAAAGAGCCCTTGCCCAGACTTGGGACGAGCGACCATCAAGAAACCTTGTTGATGCCTTCGTGAGCAAGCTCACGTCACGACTTCCTCACTTCTTTTTCGTCTAGGGTTTTGGTTAAGAGCGAAGGATGGAGAAAGATGAAGGTTTCGAACGCAGCGATCCACTGATGCTTTCCGATCAGATCCCATCACGGTTTAGTGGGGAGCTGTCCAATTTAATAATAATCTTATTGCTGCTAAGGCTCTGTTTGGAATAAATTTTTTATCGTTTTTTAAAATAAATTTTAATTAAAAAATTAAAATTTTTTAACTAAAATTTCGCTTTAATAAGAAAAAAAAAAAAGTCCCAAAAGAAGCCTGAGTTTATTGAAGAGTTCTCCTAAGAAATTAAGAAGCAAAAATAATTTACCAAGGTACAATGATCATATAAATCTATAAATATAACCCAAAAGAAAATTTAATAAGTAGAAACATGACATAGAAATACACATAAACGTCCCACATCCAAAGAAATCTGAAATACAACACAAAAAAGTAACAAAAAATTAGAGACAAACATTATTTATCATCCACATATCAACAAATGCAAAAAGGAAAAAAAAATCCAAGCAACGTGAGCTTCACTGTCAGCTATTTCAGCAAACATTTCATAAGCTATAAGCCCCTTGAAGCCCGCAGATAATCATTCAGTTGTTCAATGAACTGGAGAAGTATTATTTCTTGCTTACAAGACGACTAGCATGGAATTTATCACCTGAGCAGAGTCTAAAAAACTCCAAGCAAACAGGAAGAAAGACTTCCCCTGAAAATGGAACATGTAGGGCATTTAAAGCACCATGTAAAAGATTAAAAATAGAACCATTTAACACTCTCAAACCCAAATCTTAATTGACATTTCTTCTATTTCTTTCTTATATAGGATGTTTAAAACTCCAATGCTTGTAAGCACTTACAAAAAAGTGCCATAGTGCATAACTTTTCCCCACTAACAAACCCTGGCCGGAACATCAGGCAAAGCTTATTTTGCAACAACCACAGCTTAAGCATTTAAACAAACACTTAAAACCCAGAAACATCACCAAGATCATGCTTGGATGCTGGGAATTTGAGTGAGAAGGAAATGAAAATGAGTTCAAAAATCTAAATTCAATGCTGATTGAATCATAATCGAGCTTCAATTTGCTTTCCTTCAATTTACTTTCTGTCAAACATAGCCCCAAATCTTCTAGAAAACTATATGAACATATCATGAAGAGGAGGATGAAGATTCAAATGGTGAAATCCTGCGCCTCTTGCCAGAAAAGCAGGCATTTGGCAGGAAATCTGTGCAACTGGCCCGGTCAAGTACAGATTTGAGAGCCTGGTGAATGGATGTTGTGAATAAATGCCTCTCAAGATCATTATTAACTCCTTCACCAGTCATCACAAAGACAAATTTAACTCTGCCACCAAGAGATGAGATCTCAGCACTAATAGTCTTCAGCTGTAGAGACTCAAGAGTATGCTTTAAATCTGCTAGAAGTTCCGGCCGGTCATCGCAGCAGAAGGATGCTTTGACTGAGAAGCTGCTGTTGTTTGCACCCTCACCATCCACCTCAACCCTCAATTCATCAGTGTCAGATGGAATGGTGCAAAATTTGCTAATCTCAATAGCATCGCTCTTTAGATTCTTTATGTGATTAATCACTTCAGCAAGAAGCCCAGCTTTGTCTAACTGAATAATTATAAGGTGTTAGTCTATCCTTGCTTATCATTTTAAAGGACTGAACTAGCAAATTGCTCCTCTGCATTGCACAGAGAAGAAATTTTTATTAAAAGAACACACAAGGAAACAAAGATTACAGGAGGAAAAGTCAGAAAAAATGGTTTTATATCACATCTGGATTTTTGTCAGATAAAATTTAGTTAATTAGACTCAGTGAAATCCTCAAAAAATATAATCAGGAATTCATGCCACGAAGAAGGAAAATGGTGTCTCAATTACCCATAACAGTTTACTCTCCTTTTGGAATAGTTTTTTTTTACTAAATCTGGTTCCTAAAGAGGAGTAACAACATAAATGTTTGACGACTACCGTCACAAAAAAGTTTCATCTTGTAATCAGGTGAGAGGAAACAATATACAATGTAAATTACAAAAAAAGTTTATTCTTTTCAGCTGCAAACAAAAAGAGGACTATAAAATTCATCTAAGTAATAATGAATCCATACAAAATCAATATTGTGACAGTAATTGCATCAATATTAACTAAGAAAAACCAAAAATAAATGACAAAAGCTGATTAAAAAATTGTAGAAATTGCTTTCTGGAGCTAAGACCCTACAACAAAATAGTTAAAAATTGACATAGAGGAACTCAAAAGGAAAAATAAAATCATCAAATATCACCAATTCCATCACATACAGGTTGAAAATTGCTGGATTAGTATTAGGGCATCCAACATAAACCAAAGTAGAAATTCCACTGATGCTCTCAAAATTAATAGCAGTATTTTTTCCCCTAAAAAATAGCCCTTAAGGAAACCTCCATCTCATCACCAACAAAGTTGAATAGTTATCTTCAATCTAAAAGCTCCTCAATTATTACATCTCCAGGAAAAGTAAAAGCAGAAACTTTATCTATGGCTACTGAGTATGAAAAAAAAAAATAAGAATAGAAGATTGACAAAAAGTAAGCCCCAATTAATCCTTCAATTAATTTATCTTCAAAGCATGTCATTTCCGAATGCAGCCACCACAAACAAACAAATAAAGAGTTATAACTCAGTTCATCACACCAGACGAAAACAATAACAAACCTAGATAATGAACCAGCAGAAATCTAAACTTCAGCAAACAAAGATATAAGCAATCCAAGAAAGTCTGATAGTAAGAAGACAAAGGGCCCAACCTTATCAGTGCAGGGAGTCATCCTCCTGAGCGTCATAAGATGACCATTAATCCTCTCCCTCCTCCTCCTCTCAGCCTCGCTATGACTCTTCAAAGCCATAGCTGACCTCAGATCAGCAGCGCCTGCTCCTCCCTTCTTCCCCAACTTCACAGGCGCTCGAACAAGCTCTCCGCTCTCCCCATCTAAAATTAGTGACGCCACAGATGAAGATCCAACACCAAACATACCACCATCCAAAAATCTCCCAAAAGCCCTAAAGTCCCCAAGTGGAACCGAATCCATATCCCCCCAAGACCCCAAAAGGTTAAACAGAAACCACGGAAAAAGAAAAAAAATCACAGTAAAACACAATCTTTAAGATCTCAGGAACCCGGCGGACGGCTGCTAGGGCACAACCAGATAAGCCTCGGGCTACGTAGCTTTCTCACTTCTCCGTCTACAAGCTCGCTATTTGATCCATCTCCACTTCTTCTTCTTCTTCGACAGATCCTTCCCATCACTCGTGGGGGTGTCGGAGGGTTCTGATAAAAAAATCAATGGGAGAATGGTATCATCTTCGCTCTCTTGCTGAATTCAATCATCCCTTTCCTTTATCTTCTGAACTTTAACGGGTAGGGCAATCTCCTTAGAAACCCTAGAATCTATGAAGGTAATTGAAGCTGTTGAAGGAGAAAAGGCGGGAACTTTTCTGGAAGCTCAAGAACTCGGTGAGGAGAGGCTCTCTCCCAGGATATGGAGGTACGTTCAAATGAGGAGGAAGAAAGCCATATATATTTCTCTGTTGAGTGAGGGGAAGCATACTACTTTGGATTTTTAGTATTCAGAAGTAGATAAGATGGGTTGAATCTTTGCATATATGATAATTTAATAAGTTTTGGTGATTATTTATGGCTTCTGAGGAGCTCAATTATCACATGGCAAGTTAGGGATTTAGATTTTTTTTTTTAAAATTCAATAAAACCCTCATCTTCTAAGAAAACTAACTTTATTAGTATTTTAATAAATTAGAGAGTAATATAATCATAAAATAAAAGGATGATATTTGACATGTGATGAGAGAAAAACATCTCAATTTATACCTAATTTATATTTTTTAGATAGAGCCAATTTTTTGAAGGAATATAAATAAATTTTATAAGAAAATAAGAAGGATCAATGAAAACAATGAAAGGTCAAGCAAATAGTTTTCAAATCCTTTAGTTAATTAAAATAAAAAAAGAATGAGACAAACAAACCTTACTAATATAACAATGAAGGACATAATTCATGATATTTAAATAGAGATGTTGGTTCACCAACATGACATAAAAGACTTTGGAGCAATAACTAGAAGGAAATTGTTTGATTGAGGTTCATTACATTAGCATTATATTACTAAATTTATTTTTATTTAAAGTCCTTATTTCCTTGAGCTTCTTTAACAATTTTTTTAATGACTTCCATTTAACTTTATTCCATTATGTAAGGGGATGGACAAATGTTTATAATACTTAAATGAATGTGAATAATGTGACACACCATTTCAATTTTTGTTTCTTTATTTCTTACTCTACTTTGATTTTCTTTAGTTTTCCTTATTTTTTTCCCTAAATCTTATTCCAATTCTCACTCCTCCCATCCTCATGAACTTCGGAAGCCATGGATATGCTCATTGGAACATATCAATTGATGCTCTTATTGCATTTTTTCTTATTGATGAAGATATGACTAACATTACTTATTTGAATGTGAAAATTTTGGATACTTATTAATGTAGAGCATCAAATAGAAAATTATCATGGCCACACTAATAGTGCAAGATCTATGATGCTCCATGTTCGAAATTGAAAACAAGTATATATTTTATCTTTTTAATCATCAACTAGAGCTTACTAATTTAATTCATATAATATAAACAATATAAAACACATATTTGATATAACCCAAAAATTATTATATATATTAGCCATGATATCTAGAAAATTTCAATTATTTACTCAATAATCATGACTACAAAAATAAAGCGAAAAATATAGAGTCTAACCGTGAGATTCTGATCAGCCTAACTCCATTAGATTCCTATCCTAACCTAAATACATGAAAATAATCACAGAATGAACACGTAGCCTAGTAGGTTACCATAACCTATTGCTGAAATTAATACACGATATATAGAAACAACATGCATGAAATCATTCATATACCTCAATTGAGAAAGTTATGTGAACATGAATCATACATCATAGATATGTGATGGATCAATAATTTCGAACTCATTATCAATTATTTTATAAAATAACATGTGTCTTGATCTTGTTAGTATTATAATTGTCTTAATATATGAATAATGTTCATGTATGTATGTCGTAAGAAGTTATATCTTGTTCCACCAAACAAAGTAAATATTTATAAACTCCTGATCATTAACTAGAATTCATGTATCTTGCAGATATCTTGTGGGTATCTTGTTCCAATCTCGAACACTTTTAAGTCCCTTAATATCTTGCTCTAATCTTGTACACTTGTAACTCTCATATCTTATTCCAATTAATTCCTAGCCAATGTACACTTGTTTACATTTACACATTATGGATATTATTTTCATAATTATTGTGATGTAGATGAATGATACAAATAAATGCATTGTCACTACATATATATTTGCATCTAAAAAAAGAAAATCCTCAAATTCCATGCATGTACACTTGCTTACACATACATATTATGGATCTTATTTTCATAATTATTGTGATGTAGATGAATGATACTAATAAATGCATTATCAACACATATATATTTGCGCAACAAAATAAAAAAAAAAATCTTCAAATTCCATGCATGTCATATATATCTATTGAGATGCCTTTCTATTCTTTTATATGTGGCAAATTATCATATCCTTCACATAGAAAATCATATATGTCATTCTAATCAGTGAAATTCTAACATGATCAAATAAAAAGGTTCAAGAAGTCTATATTTTCAACATATAAGAAACTACACTATAAAAGTTGCTTAAATATTGAAATAAGGACATTTTGGCAGAATTGGGAGAACTAAAATCCAAGAATTCAATATTATTGAAAAATGGAAGTGATTCATATTACTTACCATGATAGGTAGACCTTTTTTAGCTATAAGTAAGGTTATAATTGATGTTCAGAAGAGAGAGAGCTAAGCATAAGAGTTCATGATCACAAAGTTACCCTCAATATTCTTAAATCTACGAGGTTTCTTAAAGATGAGCGTGAGGATTATTCTAGAGTGGACTTTATTGATTCTTGAGTAGAGGATGTTATGGAGGATATGGTTGGTAATAGTTAGTTGGATATGTCATTTTGTGAGGATGATCATATCTGAGTTAGGTAGAAGGGGTTCTATTCATTTTATTAGTGATGGTCCTAGGATATTTAGGGAAATATTTAAAGTTAAAGATACATCATCTTTAGGGAAACCTTTCAAACCCTCTATAATTAATGCTCCTAAGCTAGAACTGAAAGCATTGTCTGCTCCTTTATAATATACCTTTTTAGGGAGGTAATCAACTTTATGTGTCATTATCTCTATTGAGCTTGAAAAACATCAAGTAAGCTGATTAATGTTCTTAGCATGTATAAGAGAGCATTTTGATGATCAACTAATGATATTTGGGGGATTAATTTGTCCATTTGTATGCATAAGATCCTATTGGAGGAAACTTGTCGACTTAAAGCTAACCAGCAAAGGAGATTGAATCTAACTATGAAATAAGTAGTTAAAAATACAATTCTAAAATAGTTGCATACGAGTATTACTTAACCTATATTTTTGATAGTGATTAGGTTCAACCTAATTTACTATGTTCCAAAGAAAGGAGGATTAACTGTCTTTTCAAATGAGAAGAATGAACTTATAAAAACTAGGACTATGGCTGGGTGGATGATTTATATTTATTATAAAAAGCTTAATAAAGCCAACAGAAAGGATCATTTCCCATTTTGTTTTATTAATCAAAAGCTAGATAGATTAGCTAGGCATCTTTTCTACTTTCTTATATGGATACATTGGTAAACATCGGATTCCCATTGCACCAAAAGATCAAGATAAAATGACATTCACAAGTACTTATGAAACCTTTATGTTTTGATTTATATACTTTAATTTGTAGAATGCCCTTACAACATTTTAGTGATGCATGATTTTGATCTTTTTGATTTAATAGAGAAAGACATTATAATTTTCATGGATGATTTTTTAGTCTTTAGGAAAACTTTTGATAAGTATTTATCTCACTTAGAGTTAGTCTTAAAGCATTGCTATGAAACCAATCTTGTGTTTAATTGGGAGAAATGCTAGGTTATGTTAAAGGTAGGACTTATCCTCGACAAAAAATCTCGAAGAAGGTATGGAGGTCAATAATGTGATGATCCGAGTAATTATGAATATGCCACCTCCAACTCCTATTAAGGGAGTCCATAGCTTTTTAAGTCATGCTGGATTTTATGGGCATTTCAATAAAGATTTATCCAAAATAACTAAACCGCTTTATAATTTTTAGAAAAAAGATAAGTTTTTTTATTTCAATTTTCATTACTTAGCTGTATTTAAGAAGCTCAAAAAGTGTTTAGTTATTGCACATATTATTTTTTCTTCTCAATGGTCTCTTAATTTTGAATTGATGTGTGATGCTAGTGACTATGCCATTAGAGTTATTTTAGGGCAAAGGCTTGATGAAAAACTTCATTCCATTTATTACACTAGTAGAACTCAAAATGTACCTGATTTAACTATACATCTATCGAAAAAGAGATGCTAGCGATAGTCGTTAACTTAGATAAATTTAGATCTTAATTAATTTGCATCAAATTAACTATTTTTACTGATCATTATATCATCAGAGTGTATCTTTATGGAGTTATGATACCATGGATAATAAAATCACCTAAATTTTTAAGGTTAAAGGTCAAAGATTGAATCCCTATTCAGGAGGAGTTATTGATCACCATAGAAGTTCAATAGAGTTGCTCATCTTGGATTGAATAGTGGCATGGTTTGGTTGAAGACTATAGATTTAGCATTGCTTTGAAGGCAACTCAAGGTATCATTATTAATTTCTAATTAAGATATTATGCATGAATCTTATTTTGTTATGGTTAGAAGCCTAATTGGTAGGTTTGATTTGTTTTTTTATATATATTATTTGTGTAAGCCTTTATTTTTGGAGTTCAATTTAAATATTTGTCCCAACACAACAGTTCTATACCTTGAAGGATCATAATGCCTTATCAATAATAATAAAAAAAAATACTTAAGGCTGATCATGTTGCAACACCAAAGGAATACAACATTTTAATGTCACTTGGCCTATTAGAACACTACATCACCAGCCATGCACTGCCACAACATTGAGATTTCCTGTCATTTTGATCCTATTGAGTTTCACAATATCAAATCCAATCCCACAACATTCAATCAAATCATTAATAGGGTTGATGAAGCATAATGGTGGAGGTCACTTTGAGTACCACATCTATTCACTTGTAGAGCATCAAGGTGGTGACACAATCAAAAAATTTGTAAATTCTATTTCTAATGTGAATTCCATAACACAACCTATAAAATCACTTAATAAGTAGTTAAGCAAAATTTTGGCTAGATCTCATTATGAAAATGGAAATAATCTCGGTATAATGGTGTCAATGAATGCTCCATTATACTTGAAAGTGATAAATTTCCACAAAATTTCTAATGTGATAGTTCATATTTTTAAAAGCCATGCCTATAAACTATGAATTTTTTATTATTTGAGGAGTGATTTTCTTAATCTCAAATATATTTTCGGTATCTTATTCTTAATGGTAGTTGATAGTTGATAAGGCATAGTCTCTCAGGGCTCTAACTATCATAATATGGCCTATAGCTTCCTCATGGTTCACCAAATTGTATGGTGTTGAATTGCTACTTTTTTCCCCTCCCTTATCATTTTAAAAACATTCTCTCCATTTTTGGATCTAATAGAAGTGGTGGCTCACCACTTGATCGATGCATTCACTATGAACAATACCTAATAAAGTCAAATAGAAAAAAAAAAGCTAAAATATAAAGAAAATTGCTTGAAGGAAGAAATTAACTTAGTTTCAATCTTGGTAGTTTGTTTTCATTAACAATGGTGAAAACAACTTATTACTTACTTGTATACATTTAAGCAATTTGTGACCATGCAAATAATAGAGAGTAAATAAAAGTATCATTTCATAGAGACTGCAAACACCAATTATCAAAATTATATTGGTTTTTTGCATTATTCAAACAAGCAAAATAGGATATTAATTTGAAAAAGTAGAAAAAGAACTAGCTATTGAAAAGTCGAAATTACATTGAGTTGTAAACTAGGGTTAAGGTTTTGGGATTAGAGGTCATTAAAACTAGTATTGTTGATTATATTATAATGCAAATCAATTGATACAAAATATTTTATTGTAATTAGATTTGATGGTGTGCCATACCAATATCGTAAAATCCTAGCAACATTAATGTGTCACAACAACTGACCTCTATCTCTAGATTAAATTAAAAAAAAAATTAAGAACTCAATGATTTGCATAAGGGGTCCTTAGGATTACATGAGATTGTATAAATATCTCTATCATATAAGTATTTCATACTACTAAAGTATAATTTCCACCTTTTAATTTCTAACAAACCTCTTAGACTTCTAAATTGTGACCAATTAGTCCTAATTTATGATTTATAGATTAAAAATAGGTATTAAAGAAGATCTCAAAAAATAACATCATTGTATTAATTAAATAATAATCTACTAAATATATTTATATCTGGGCTAGATAGCTAGGCCCGTCAAAAAGGATTTTGTTTATCAGATTTCATAAGGTTTATTTTTTGTTAGGCTTATTTGAAAGGAAGGGGATTTGTGCTTCTTGATTGGAGTGGGCCCACTCTCCTTCTTATTTTTCTTTGAGATTTCCCACATTTTCTAGTTTCTTTTCTTAGAACTTCTTGAATAATTTTAAATATTTACTATGTTTAATAAAATTTATCTTTATAAGAAAAGATAGATATTAGCATCCCAAGGGTTTTTGTGTTTCTTGGCAAATCCCCTTTGGTTATGTGCTTGGTAGTCGATCTATTTGGGCTCTTCTTGGTAAAATACATAAATATCCTCCTAATCTTTGATTGATCTATCTCCCAACATCATGTTCTTCTTCCCCAACATATTTAACATATTTTTATAGTTTTTTCCCATCCCCTACAATAAGAAAAAAAAATAATCCTCATGCAAGTGCTCAACTAAAACTATGGCACTCTTGACCTAGCTTGTCTCTTACCCTTCCACACCCTTCAAACTCTTTGGATTCCATTTTAAAACTTCATATCATATCTTCACACATCACCCTAACCTTTTCAATAATCTATATCCCCTAAATTCATGCTTAAACATATCCTATAATAACATATTTCATGATTACTCGTTACCAACCCATGCTTGTCACCCTATTCTAGTCTTGGTGTAACCTTTAATAAGCACCCTTAAACCTATTGTATTCCATCCTAAAAATTTAGGCCATGTCCTAACATTTCCTTAAAACTTCCAAGAGTTTCAATTCCCTAAATCCCCTTCAATACAATAGCCCTAAATGTGAAATATTAAGGGATAAACGTATGGATTCCTGAACCCTAGTTCATGCCTCTTTCTTTGATCTGCACCTCAAATAAAAAATTTACATCCAACCAAAGGAGTTCCCCACAACTATAGTCATTCACCCCAACAATTGGAAGATTTAGATCTATCCCTCCAAGACTAGGTTAATTATTTAGGATGTTAAACCTACTGCAAAGAACATCTTTAATCCTTTAATTATTTCCTCTAAGCTAAAAGGAAAACAAAATCAATATTAATGTAGGCACACTACTACTATTGTAGGAACTTCTACATCTCAGTTAACCACCACTCATAGTATTTTGAGTTCCAACCTTTTTTTATTAGTCAAATTACAAATAGAAATATTTTTGGATGGAAATCCAAAAATTAGGAGTAGAATGTTTAAACAATTCCAT
The DNA here is from genome assembly GCF_001605985.2 of Dendrobium catenatum. NCBI lineage: Eukaryota > Viridiplantae > Streptophyta > Magnoliopsida > Asparagales > Orchidaceae > Dendrobium > Dendrobium catenatum. The sequence continues at coordinate 45,492 of NW_021319767.1, read as the reverse complement.
AGCTTTCACAAGCTTCATAAACTAGATAAATTATCATTTAATTCCTTCCACAAGACCGGACCTCTTGAAGACTGGTTTCTATGGGTTGAGAGTGTAAATTAATTTCATCATGGACTAAATCATTGAAAATACTTTGTTCCTAATTTAGAACTTCTTTGTTTGATGTCTTTATAGCAGAATTGACCAAATTCTGATTGCACACTTCTATTCAATGTTACTTACAAAGATTTGAAAAACTCTTTAATCTCATTAATGTGGCAGGTACTACCTTCTAGAAATGTTGTTTTGAATCAGAACATACACATAAAATTCAAAAAGTGGTTATCCTTCATCAATGAACTTCTAAAGATTATGCTAAGTATTTTGCAAAAAACATGTTGAGGATAAACTTCTCCGGGGCTACTCCACCCATTATGCAAATTGACATTTTACTCCTCTTCTAAATATATATATGGATCTTCTATTAAAGTTAGATTATTTATCAATTCCTTTAGCAAGAACTACATTAACAAATAGTAATAAAGAAAATCATTAGTAAAAGGGAAAAAAGATACTACTATAGTTGTATTAAAAAGTATCATCATAGTCATGTTTGTAAGGCCAACATAATGATCCTGATATTTCTAGAAGAACTATGTTCTATATAAGATGCTTAATTGTTAATGAAATGCTTGATGAATTACTTGCGACAATCATATTTACAAAATGAGATTTGAAATTTAGTTACCATCATGTTTTTTATGGAAAATATGAGCATTATTGTCATTTGGAAGTAAGATGAGATGTAAATTTATCATATATGTGGCAACATATAGAAGAATAATTATTTTCAAAATTTGAATGAGCACTTTTCTTCTAAGAAAATTAACTCCATTAATATTTTCATAGCTACAGTGTAACCTAATCTTAAAAATATGATCTATATAATGTGATGAGAGTCGATAGCTTTACATTGGGCTTGTTGCATCCTAGAATATTCATGGCGATAGAGAAATATAAAGTATAACATCTTAGCTTTATACGAAGATCCAATAAATAATCAGATAAAAGGGAGGATGTAGAGAAAACATATATTTTACATGGAAACCCCTAAAAAAGGGGAAAAACCATGGGGTCTGGAATAGTTTGAATGAATCCATTAGTGTTTACAGTCAATTATAAATAACAGCCTTACTTTTGGGAAGGCCTTGGTTTGATATAGCAAATATGCATTATATAGAGTGCATTGCATGGTGGGAATTGGAAGAGTTAATATTGACATGATTTTTTAGTAGCGTAGACCATAATTGATGGGCGATAGAGTTCAAAAAGATTAGAATTAGGTGACGGTGATTGGAAGGACCATAGTTAGTGGGTGACACACGTTAGAAAGATTGTTGTCACATGATGGAGGTTATAAGGACCATAATAAGCAATCCATGAAGTTTAGAAAGATCATTATTTAGTACCAAAGGTTGGAAGTACCGTAGTCTTGCGACAGAGGTCAGAAGGATTAAAATCAATAGGCGGCGGAGCTTAGAAGGACTATTGTCTAATGATGGAGGTTGGAAGGACCGTAGTCGATGGTTGATCGTGGATAAAAAGATCATTGTCTGACAACGGAGGTCAGAAGAACCGCTATCTGTAGACCAAGGTCAGAAGGATCGTAGTCAGCAAGTGATAGTGGTTAGAAAGACTATTGACTGAAAATGGAGGATAGAAGGATTGCAGTCGGTAGACAACAATAGTTAGAAAGACCATTATCTAACAATAAAGGTCAGAAGGATCATAGTCTGAGGGTGACAATGGTCAGAAAAAATGTTGTCTAAAAATAAAGGTCAGAAGAACCATAGTCCAAAAGCGATAGAAGTAAGAAAGACCATTGATAGTCAGTGGCAAGGTGTAAATCCAACATCGGTTGGTGGTCAAGCAGAAGTCCGATTTCAATCTGTGTCTAGGCAGAAGTCCGACGTTAGTCGATGGAAGGGAAAAAGTCCAACAATAATTGGAAGCCGAGTAGAAGTCCGACATCGGTTGGTGGCTGGGTAGAAATTTGGCATCATTTGGTTATGGGATAGAAGTACGACATTAGTCGATGGCACGGTGGAAGTTTGATGGTCCGATAGTTGTCAAGGAGTTGTATCATGGCAAGGAACTCTAATTTCTCTCTCTTTCTCCTCTTCCTTCTATTACTAGCTTTGGTCCCCCTTTTCATGAGAAATAATGTGTCTATTTATATTTTTTTATAAGTGCATGGCTAGTAAATAGGAGAGAGATCAAGGGTACGTTAGGAGTGGTTTGAATGGACGGCTGATATTAACCACTTGATTGCGGATCGTTTACTCGGGATTTGAATGTCTAAATGATATATGAATTTGATTATGTTAGACTCGTTAGACTTGTCTCGTTCAGCCACTCGATTCGACTATAAGCATGTCATGTTCAGTATTTGTTTGGCAATCCAAATTATGTTTTAAACCTTCCAAAGGTGATTCTGGTCTTCTCTTTGGACCTATTTGGGCTCGGATTGAGTTGAATTTGGTGTTGTTGGATACGTATTTTCGAGACATTTAGTTTGACTGTAAGTTTGCTGATATCGGAGTTCAGATGATCCCAGATTTAATTTTGGATATTTTCAATTTGATTTTACCTTGAGATTCGTGCCCGATCAAGATGATTTTTTGATGATATATAAAGGTTAATCAAAGTTCTCCTTTGAAGAGTAGAATGAACTTGTTCTTTGATAGATTATATAGAAATTTTATGAGCACTAAAAAGGACCATCAAAGTTCTCTTATGAGGCCTAAATTAGGTGTGTATTCATAAAAATAAATTCATTGCATCAAAATTGCAATTTTCATACCTCCGAATTGTGAACTGATTTGTTGTCATTTACACAATTCATTAATGTGAGGGAATAACATTTTTTCTTACTATGAGAGTAGGGTCAGTGATGTCATTCATGATGCAATCTCTAGTGTGTATATGCCTCCACTGTCTTGCACAACATTATCAAAGCAAGAAGTTTATACACCTATAAATATTCACAATTAATAAATGAAATGATAAAATTATTATTTCTCAAATCCTTTACTTATCTTAATAAAGGATCCACACAAACAAAAATAATATATATCATTTTGCCCTTGCTTTTTAGAAGTGGGTATCAAGGACTTTATAAGAACCAGCCATCATTTATTTGGGACATTTAGTTTTTTAGCAAAAAAAATTTAAATTAAAAAAAAAATTATACTAAAATATTATTTTTTAAAATTAAAAGAAAATTGGCCCAAACGAAGCTATAATCATATGATCAGCTTATTTTGACCATCCTTTTGCTTTGTTTATTACAACTTGTCCTCACTCTCCAACAAAACAATGACAAAAATTGCTTAGAAAAAAATTTAAATATTATAGAATTCTTTTTTATAACATGTTCGTCACCCCAGAACTGCAATGAATGGAAAACTCTCTTAGGTTACTTTTACCATTTTCTTGAATAATATAATAATAATAATAATAAAGGAACAAATGTGCTGAGTCAAGAAATAGCAATAATTGAAGCTCTTCATGTTCTAAAAGCCAAATATTAGAATATGAGCTTCTTGTGACATCAAACATGAAGCGGTAGGAAAGTCAAACATGATTTCTTCTGATTTAAGTTAAATATATTTCAAGCTAAATGGGAATATGATGATTAGAAATCTAATTCAATTTCAATAAGTTTTGTAGGTAAAATGGTTTGATCTATGCTAAAATAAAACTTCATTTAATGTTATTGTACACCAGTGAAAATCTATGCAGACACTCATTCGTAGGTGTCTTGTAGAATACATTCAGGTCGAGCATAAGGACACCCACTTTCTCCAAAATTGTTCCCTCGAGGGACTTGCTCAAGGGCTAGAATGGAGCTTAACACTGGAGCACGTCAGTCCAATATCGACTGCCTCTTCTAGATAGACGCTCTCTAATGAGGGTGACCTCAGAAGTTCTACTCATACAGACAAATAATTATTTATTTGAGCCAAAACCAAGCTTCTCACACAAGGTTACATCAAACAACGACTGATAGAGACTTTAATAACAAGACAACTATCACAACCATATAAATCTAAAGGTCTCGTTAAGACATCACTTGCCCTTCTTACCTTATACAGGGTGACCACAGAACAGCCTTACTCATCATATTTGTTCATTCCTTCGACTTCCTTCCAAAGAAATTCAACCACCATGCACCTCAATAAGGAGTGCCAGACTAACTCACAGCCCATGACGGCAAGCTTCCAATGGCCAATCCGACTCACTCCTCTCAATCGCCAATACACTTGGCATCGATGGCCGACCGATGATAGACACTGACAAGAGAACCATCATATCAAAGGCATACCTTACTCAGCCTTTCTAGACTCTATAAAAAGAAGCATAATAATCATCATCATCGAAGAAGGAAGAAGAAGAAGAGGTGAGGGATTTTATTAATCTCCATCCAAAAATAGCCTCATACGATATGTTACTTCTTTCTTTGGAACAAAGATATCTAAGTTTTCTATCAGCTTGTACCTCTGGCCCGAATAATAAATACTTCGTATGCTTTCACCCAACCTATATCTCTATCTTTCTCGCATTTAGTATTTGACCATATTCTCCTCTCATACCCCTTATCTTCTCGTTGTGCCTAATACTGCTAGGCATCATCCACTGAACAAAATGGGATCCAATGTTCTCTTAGGTGCGACAAGAATGGATCAATTTTGGGGCAAAAAAAAAAGGGAACCATCTAATAGACAGTTAGGTTATCTGAAGAACATTGAATATACTACTCACTAAGATTTTTAAGATATGGAAGAGTGGGTCTAAAAATCCGTTCAAGATGTTATCACTTTTACCAACCACCTGCCATGAATAGCCAACATGCCTCAAGAACTAACTAACCCCAATACTCACCATGAGCCTTTAGTAGAGGCTCATGCAATATAACCAGTTATTGAACCCACTTGTTTTAGGTGAGAGATTAATACTCAAGTGTCACCTGTCTTAGCAGAGGATCCTTCCAACATGCCTCAAGATGATCACATGGCAACTTTCTAGTCCATAACTTCTCTCCTCGATGTTGACAATGCCTTCCAGTGTCATCTCTTCTTCACCACTCTCAAAGACTCAACACTGAAGTGGTTCACTAGCCCACCAACTGGAGTGATCACCTCCATCAATGAGTTCAAGCGAATGTTCATCGTACAGTTTGCTAGTGCCTAGAGAACCCCTAAAAGCTCCTAGGTTCTACTAAGAATAAGGAAATAACATGGTGGGCCACTGAAGAGATTCATATTGAGATTCCAAAGGGAGTTGCTTGCCGTCAAAGACATGAATAGTCTCCTAGGTAACCCTAACATGGATGATGAGGGAAGGCCTTTTAGATAACTTAATATTAAGTGATATTTAATTTCTTCTAGAAATATTATATATCCTCTAAAACTGATCACATCTTTAAACATATTCATTTACATTCTTAAATAGGGTAGGCTAAAATAAGATTGAAGGATCTTTGAAGTAGTTCTAAATTCTCTAAAATGCCATGTATACACAAAGTCATGATATGGCCTAATCATTGATTTAATCTTATTTTTAGGGACATATCGCCTAATAATTGTTCTTTACACTTCCTAACCTAGAACAACTCATCCCAAAAACAAAATTTATCATGCTGAAATTATGCCTTTTTGTGAAAGACATGCTAGTAGTAATAACACCACTAATAATGTAGTTTATAATTTCATAATAGAAAGGCTTACCATATAAATTTTAAGCAAATAAAAGCCCATATTGAAATAATTCATAGATGTTACACTCTTTACATGTAGGTTCCTTCTGCTCTAATCTATATAATTGATCATCCGCTTAGTTTTTAGTTCTTGTCTATAATAACATCAAATACTTACTAGAAAAGAATCCACCTTACTAATCTATGCTTAACATCTTTTTAAATCATTAGGAATTTAATATCATAATGATTAGTGTAAACTAAAACCTTAGTGTTAACTAAAAAAGGTTTATATTTATCAAAGGTTAAGACAATGGCTAACAACAATACCTATTTTATTTCTGCTTATATATTTTTTAAATCATAGTTAAATGATTTTGCTACTTTTGGGAACCACTTTTTGATACCCCTTAAGTATTTTCTTCTTCTTCATTTCTTTCAAAATAAGGTTCTATCTCCCTTAGGGGTCAGCTTTTGAAAAAGAATTTTTCATCATCAAAATCTTATGCATACATAAGGATGGAGTAATTCCCTTAATATCAATTATGGTATTACCACAAGCTTTTCTATACACATTGAGAACAGTAGTTAAATTACCTTCTTTATCTTCTCCTAATTCAACAAAAATGATGTCATGTAAGGTTGACTCTTCTCTTTAGATGGCTTACTTCAAATGGAGAGGCAAGGCATTTAATTTTAGAATTGGTGCCTCAATAATATATGTTTTTAAATTCATACCAAGGGATGATGTGTCAAGCACTTCAAACTTATCCCTAAAAATTCAAACGACCTCACCAATCACTTGAACTAAATCCCTTTCACCCTCTCTAATGTTGTGCTTACACAAAGGAATCTTGAAAGAACTCATAATCAATAAATCCTAGACACAATAATCTACTAAATCAACTTTATGATAATATTTATTTTGCTCCCAAGGAAACTTTATTGACTTAAAGATATTAGAAGTCACTTTCTATTCTTGCACTCTCATTATCATTTCTCCCCTTTACACATCAATCATGGCCCTACCAGTCTCTAGGAAAGGTATAACCAAGATAATAGGTATCTCCCTATCTTCTTCCATATCTTAAATAAAGAAAATCCCCTTTACACAGATCCTCTACCACTTTAGGTAGGTTAATAAATAGTTTTCTAACTGAAGGCTAAGACTAATAGGTTGGAGTTCTCCTAAATCAAGTCTTTTGAATATGGAAAAGGGTATTGGATTGATAATATCTCCTAAATCACATAGTTCTCTTCCAAATGATTTGTCCTCGATATCTACAGGAATGATAAAACTACCATGGTTTTTAAGATTTTGAGGAAGTTTCTACTACAGGATTGTACTACATGATTTGGCTGGTTGGAGTTCTAATTAGTATTATCATTTCAATTATTATTCCAATTAAAATTTAGATGATTTCACTAGCCTAGGTAATATGTATTTAAAAATGATTACTAGGTTTTTTATTAATTGCATTAATAGATTATACTCCAGATGCAATAGGATTACGAGAGGCTCCAAAGATGGTCTCTTCTATAGTCATTGATGATTTTTAAGGTGAATTAATTCAAGATTGTCTAAATCTTTATAATTGGTAGCTTTTGAGTAGTTAAAATTAATAAGGCATCATAATCATAAACACTAGTTATCTCGTAGGATTAATTATTTCAAACAACCATTAAAGATTTTGGTAGTCATCTCTTCAATCAAAGCATATGCCTCATCAAAGATATTTGATATTGAAGATCCGCTAGCGACACCAAAAACTTCCTCGACTACCATCGGACATCCACCTGGCAACCTACGGACTGCAGAGTTCTGTAGTTAGACTTCTACCCATCATCAGACATTTGCCGGACTTATACCCAACATCAAACTTCCGTCCATATCAAGACTTCCCCATGTTGCCAGACATCTACCCATAGTCGGACTTATGCCCATCGCCGAAATTTTTTTAGACTTTTACCTGATGCCAAACTTGTGTCCATCGTCGAACTTATGCCCATCACCATACTTTCATCAGATTTCTTCCCGATGTCAGACTTACGCCCATCGTTGTACTTCTGCTCATCATCGGACTTTAACCCATCACGAGACTTCTGTCTGTCGCCACACTTTCATTGAACTTCTACACAATGCCAAACTTCTTTCAATTGCCAAATTTCTTCCTGACATCAGACTTCTGCCCGTGAACAATTCTACCGACCTCTGTCGCCCAACAATTATGGTATTTTTGACCTCCGTTACCTATCGACTACTGTCCTTCTGACCTTCATCGCCAAACAATATTCTTTCTGACCTCCATCGCCTATCGACTATATTCCTTTTGACCAAATGAATACGTCAACAATGATTCTTCTTGTTTCCACCATGTAATACACTATGTATGATGTATATTTATGATATCAAGCCAAGGACTTCCACCAAGGAAGGGCCTTATTTGTAATTGACTATAAATAATAGTGAATTCATTCAAACTAGGCCATGACCCATGATTTTTCTCCTTTTAAGGGATTTACACATATAAATCTTTGTGTCTCTTATGAATATTGCACCATCTCTTTTATGTGTGTGCATGTTGGAACATCATGCAATGCTACGATGCTAAACTTAATATTTCTCTACTGCCACAAATACTCCAAGATGCAATAGTTTTGCATTATATGTGTAAAATGTGGTTTGAGACTACGGGGGGAACTATTGGCCTAATCTCAAAAAATCGCTCATATTAATATCATGATATTAGCTATTGCTGCATTAATTTTATAAGAACTAGATGCATACTCAAATGCTTTTAACATCAAGGTGATATTTCAGGAAAATTTCAACAAATGCAAGGAAGCTTCCAACCAATCATAAGCCTTATATAGTCCCTTGCTGGACATCTACTCCTTAAGAAATGCATTAATCTCAACCTTAAAAAGGCAATAACAGTCTAAAGATAGATCATTATTCACCTTTGATTTGGGATACATGTGGGGTTTTCCTCCTCCCAGTCAAGGAAAAATTGATCTTAGGGGAATTTAATTCGACCAGTTCCATATAAGTTAACATCATTCCATAGGGATCTGACATACAACCACGGATAGGTCATACATCTTTGGTGAATTCTCTCAACCTCTTTCATATAGGTTAACATCACCGAGAAGGGCTCTAACATACAACCATTGATAGGTCATACTTCATTGGTGGATTCTCTCAACCCCTTCCACATAGGTTAATATCATTGGGCAGGGCTCTGACATACAACCTCAGATAGGTCATACATCTATAGTGGATAATCTCAACCTCTTTCGTATAGGTTAACGCCATCGAGAAGGGCTCCAACATACAATCTCAGATAAGTCATACATCCTTTTTGAATTCTCTCGACCTCTTCTATGTAGGTTAACATCATCGAGCTTGACTTTCACATACAATCTTGGATATGCCATACTTCCTTAGTGGATTCATTCAGCCTCTTCCATATAGGTTAATATCATCGAGCAGTGCGCTAACATACAATCTCAGATAGGTCATACATCCTTGGTAGATTCTCTCGACCTCTTCCATATAAGTTAACATCATCAAGAAGGCCTCACATGCAACCTCGGATAGGTCATACATCTTTGATGGATTCTCTAGACCTTTTCCATATGGGTTAACATTATTGAGTAGCACTTTGACATATAACCTTAGATATATTATAAATCCTTGGTGGATTCTCTCAACCTCTTCCACATATATTAACATCATCGATTAGGGGTCTGACATATAACCTCAAATAGGTTATACATCCTTGGTGGATTCTCTTAACCTCTTCCATATAGGTTAACATCATCAAGTAGGGCTCTGACATAATCTCAGATAGGTCATAAGTCCTTAGTGGATTCTCTCAACCTCTTCCATATAAGTTAATGTCATTGAGTATGGATCTAATATACAACCTTGAATATTTCATATATCCTTGGTGGATTCTCTTGACCTCTTCCATATAGGTTAATGTGATTGAGAAGGGCTCTAACATACAACCTCAAATAGGTCTTACATCCTTGGTGGATTCTCTCGACCTCTTTCACATATGTTAATAACATCGAGCAATTCTCTGACATACAACCTCAAATAGGTTCTATATCCTTAGTCCATTCTTTGGATAATTTCTATATAGGTCAACATCATTAAGCAATGCTCTTAGTGGGCAACATTCTCTCTATAAAGATTTCATGAAAGTAAGTGGTTAATAAAATAATCACTCATATGAATACCTTATCCATCTAAAAAATCCTCAAAAAGCACGGGGGCAATATATCAAAGCATGTATCAAAGATGCATAAACAACTTAGTTTCTTATGGGGAATTGTTCATTTCAAATGAAAAATAAGCATCGAGCTCATTTAAAAATCTCAACTTTGTATATAATATCATTCGAGTTATATAGATTCCACATGAGATTTAAATATATATTTATTTTTATAAGAAGATGAAATTAAAGTTACATCAGCATCATCCGTACAAGTTAATATGATCAAGTAACAATTAACTTAAAAAATGTCAAATATCATTGGTAGACTCTACTGAGTTCTTCTCTACTGCACCTTGAAGCATCTCTTGCAACTTCTTCTTCAAAGAAAATTTTTAACCTCATCATTATCATGCCTTCACTCAATTGACATTGTTAGTGTGTTAGTAGACTACTAATATGACACACTGCTTTGACTCCTTCAATCAGGGATATATGATGTCCGCACACATTAGTATAAATGCATATTGCCTTAGTAGAATGTAACTTAATTATCGCCATCATAAGTCTTTTGACAGATGTCTATCGTTGGTTCTTTATTTCATATTACCCTTCCTAGGCTTCTCGCTCGAGTACTAATGGCAGCACACCCTCCAACTAATGCCTTCATCTCTCCACCTGGTCCTAGACTGCCATCAAATTTCTTCCCAATCATCGATCACCACCACACTTTCTCCTGGCCACCAATCGTCACCAATATTTTGCTGAAACATCATCAAATTTCTTCCTAACTATTAAAAATTATTAATTCTCCTCATGGGTATTATTACAGCCAGATCTTCTCGAATCACCCTCGCATATAAAAGGCATTTGATTTTTATATTTCAAGGAAAATTTTCATCATGACTTCTTCTACAAGCGAGGTGCACTAAAATTTGATAGGGGATACCACCTATCTCAAATAGTGGAATGCCTCTAATGTAATAAGAAAACTAGATTAGAAGATAATGGATGGAGGAAAATTTTTTAACTTCTACACAAGAGAGGGGCACTAAAATTTAATAGGAGATGCCACCTATCTCAAATAGTGGAATGCCTCCATTGTAAGAAGAAAACTATATGAGAAGATAATGAAAGGAGAAAAAATTTCTAACTTTTACACAAGAGAGGGGCACTAAATTTTGATAGGGGATGCTACCTATCTAAGATAGTAAAATGCCTCTAATATAAAAAGAAGACCAGAGGAGAAGAAAAGAGAAGGAGCAAAAATTTCTAACTTCTACACAAGAGAGGGACATTATCTTTTGATAGGGGATGCCACCTATCTAAGAAAATGGAAAGAGGAAAAATATCCTTCTAAATGAGAGAGGGGCACTAAAATTTGGTAGGGGATGTCACCTATTTAAGATAGTGGAATGCCTCTAATATAAGAGAAAAATGAAATGAGAAGACAAAGGAAAAAAAAATATATAACTTCTACACAAGAAAGAGGCATTGAATTTAAGTAGGGGATGCCACCTACCTTAAAAGCGGAATGCCTCAAATGTAAGAAAGTTAGAGGGAGAAGGGAGGAGAAGAAATGGAGCAATTTTTCCCCTTCCTTAAGGAGGGTATTTAGAAGAGAAACATGGGGGAAAATAGTTTGAAATGAGAGGGAAATTTGCCTCCAATTATGTTTGAAATTTTTCATAAATTCTTCTAAAATTTTGTAGAAATGTTTTGGGCCCAATGAAAAAAAGAGATAAATTTTTTTCTCTTTCACTAAAAAAAAAAAAAAAAAAAAGCTGGGCCCACACCAAAAAAGGAGAGATAAGAAAAATTTATTTTAAAAAAAAAGTGTGGGAGGCCCACAAAAAAGAAAAAACTTCCTCTCTTTTAAGTTTTTTTAGGTTATTGTAGCAACCATTTGTAGTTGCAGTTATGTGCTTGAAATGAAAAGAATAGCTTGGGAATTAAACACTGTCTTATACATCAATGTAGCAAAATACTATATCAGTCATTATACCGTAGTAGAATTACTGTAGCAGCACTGTAGCAATATGGAAAATATAGAAAAATTGATCCAAACAGTCCAAATTAGACATTTTTTGGAGTCCCCAAAACCTTCTTTGATGTTCTAGACTCAATTTTAACAATTAAGGAGCTCAACGGGGCTTTTATGAATAAATTTGAGCAATTTTAAATTTTTTAGAACTTAATTTTCCAAAATTTTTTTACAATTCAACCAATTTGAAATACAGTGATTTATATTTTCAGACTCTACATGCTTCGACGTCCAAAAAAGGGGGCAATTGATATATCATAAAAAATTAGGTTGATCGGGCACGCATCTAAAAGCAAAGTAAATATTGGAAACTTCAAAAATTAAATTTGAAGATAATCTGAACTCTAATTTCAAAAAACATATAGTCGAACTTAACGTCTAAAAAGTACAAACCAAACGACACAAAATTTGACTCAATCCGAGCTCAAATGAGTCCAAATCAAAGACCCGAAGTACATTTAGAAGGTTTAATCCATAATTTGGATAACCAAACAATTTCCAATCATGACATGCTTATATTCGAATCAAGAGGCTCAACGAAACAAATCCAATGAGTCTAATATAGTCAAATTTTAATATCATCAAGACATTCAAATGCTCTAGAATTAGTCCATGATCGACGGATTCAATATCGACCGTCCATCTCAACCACTCCCAATTTACCCTTGATCTTCCTCCTATTTATGGGCAATTCCACACTCAGAAAACTATAAATAGACTCCTTATTTTTCATAGAAGGGACACCAAAAAGGGGGGGGGGGATAAGAAAGAAGAGAAGGAAGAAAAGTAAGATATGGAAAAAAGCTCTCTTGGGACAATACTCTTCCTTGGCTATTGCCAGACTTCCACCAGACAGCCTACCGACACTGGAATTCTGCCTGAAGTTCCACCTGTTGCAAGACTTTCATTAACTTCTACCCAATGCTAAACTTTCATTGGTAGTCACTTCTACCTATCCCCAGACTTTTGTTAGAGTTCTACCTAAAACTGAACTTCTGTCCATCTCTGAACTTTAACACATTGTCGAACTTCTGCCCATCACAGGACTTTCATCAAACTTCTACCTGATGCCAAACTTCTGCCTGTCGCTGGACTTCTGTCCGTTGCTAGACTTCCGCCCGTCGTCAGATTTTCACTTGTCACCGGATTTTTGTTGGACTTCTACCCGACACTAAACTTCCACCAATCCCTAAAGTTCTACCCGATGTAAAACTTTCGCTCATCAACGGTCCTACTGACCTTCGTCACCTGCTAACTACAGTCCTTCTGATCTACATAACCCACTAGCTATGGTCCTTCTGAGCTCTATCTCTATAAAATATTCTTTCTAACCTCTATCGCCTACCGACTATAGTCCTTCTAACTAAACAAAAATGTCACAGTGATTCTTCCTGTTTCCACCAAGAAACACGCTCTATATGATGTATATTTATTACATTAAGCTAAGTCCTTCCCCCAAGAAAGGTCCTCATTTGTAATTGACTGCAAATAATAGCGGATCCATTCAAACTGGTTAGAGTTCCATACTCTCTTGGGACCATACTCTTCCTTGGCTATCGCCAGACTTCCACCCGATAGCCTACCGACACTAGAGTTCTGCCTGAAGTTCCACCCGTTGCAAGACTTTCATTAGCTTCTACCCAATGCTAAACTTTCATTGGTAGTCAGACTTCTTCCTATCCCCAAACTTTTGTTAGAGTTCTACCTAACACCGAACTTCTGTCCATCTCTGAACTTTAACACATTGTCGAACTTCTGCCCATCACAGGGCTTTCATCAAACTTCTACCTAATGCCAAACTTCTGCCTGTCGCTGGACTTCTGTCCGTTGCTAGACTTCCGCCCGTCGTCAGATTTTCACTTGTCATCGGATTTTTGTTGGAGTTCTACCCGACACTAAACTTCCACCCATCCCTAAATTTCTACCTGATGTAAAACTTTTGCTCATCAACGGTCCTACTAACCTTCATCACCTGTTAACTATAGTCCTTCTGACCAACATAACCCACTAGCTATGGTCCTTCCAACCTCTGTCTCTATAAAATATTCTTTCTAATCTTTATCGCCTACCGACTATGGTCCTTCTAATTAAACAAAAATGTCACAGTGATTCTTCCTGTTTCCACCAAGAAACACGCTCTATATGATGTATATTTATTACATTAAGCCAAGTCCTTCCCCCAAGAAAGCGCCTCATTTGTAATTGACTGCAAATAATAGTGGATCCATTCAAACTGGGCAAGGCCCCATAAATTTTCCCCTTTTTAGGATTTTTCACATAAAAATCTTGGTGCCTCTTATGAATGCTTCCCCATCTATTTTTATCTGTTTGTGTGTTGGATCTTCATATAAAGCTAAGACATTAAACTTAATACTTCTCTACCACAATGAATATTCCAGGACACAACAAACCAATAGGATTGTCAGAAAAATAAAGACATTTCATTAGGTGTTCTTAAAATCTCTCCCACGATTCATAAATGGACTCGTCATCTAATTGGGTAGAAAAAAGAATATTATTTTTAGGCTTAGTAGTTTTAGATGGTGGAAATTATATAGATAAAAAATTATGGGAAAGATAATTCCAAATTATAATTGAGTAAGGGGGATATGAATTTAATAACATTTAAACTTTATCCCTAAATGAAAATGAAAATAACCTAAGGCAATCAACATCATCGGTAACACCATGATATTAGTATGTTATATAGATTTTAAGGAAACTTGCTATACACAAATTAGGGTCTTCTATTAGAGTTCCCCCAGATTGAGATTTTTGCACCATTTGGATTATGGAAGGTTTTAATTCAAAATTATTTTATTGAATGCTGGGTCGATTTATACTTTGATGAATAACTTCAACCATAGTATTAGCGTACTCCCTAAGTAGTCTATGTTGTTTAACCATTTTTAAATCTTTTTTTTTCTTTTTAAAATTATCTAACTTTTCTAACATTTTTAGAGTTTTTAATTTCAATGTTAAACATAAATTCTATTGGTTATTTTGGACTATGCATGCAACAACATGCAACATAATAAAAAATGCAATATGCTGAGCAGAAATAATTAATTAATCAGAAAAGCAACATTAAGCAGGTAAAATTTTCAAAAAATATAACCAGATTAAACTAGTAATTGGTTCAATAATATAAAATGCAAAATAGGATAATAGTTTCATTAGATGCAACTCTTAGGCAATTGATGCCAAAAACTTGATAAAATTTTTTTAGCTATGCAAATTCATTGCTTTATGCTTTAGTTTTCACACACACTATTGATTTCTCTAAAGAATATTTAATTTTGCTATGGTGTAAATCATATTTAACACTAGTGGGCATATCATGTCATGTAATATACTAATTAGATGAGTGTCAATCCCATGGGGAAAAACTAAAAATTTTTCTAGGCTCACTTTAATAATGCCTACTAAAATATTAAATTTATCTTGCTTGAAACATGAAGTTTAGATTAAGTTAAAAAGCTTCAAATGTAAAAAGCAATTTCACTATTTTTAAAAGTTTAGAACTTATTATATATTTAAAATACATTATTACTTTATAATGGTTTTCTTCCTGTTGTTGCTATGAATTAGAGCATAAATATAACAACCTTGAATATGAAAAATTACTTTAAAAAATAAAAATTTAAATTACAGTTTAAACTAGAGTAATTTAACGCTGTGCTTTGGAGCACTATGATGTTAGAATTAAGAGCATTACAACACTAGAAATCACTGTCAAGATGATTGAGAGTAATTCTAAATTCATCATGAGGTGTTGTGGCACTGGGTTAGAGCACTATTGTGCTAGGCCACTAACAATGATTATTCTATATCTGAAGCACTAAAGACACACTGAGTACCTCTACCTCCCCCATTTTAGTGTCTTTTCAAAGAAGAAGAGAGGGAAAGAGAGAGGATGATGAGAGAGGAAAGAGATAGAAAGCTAGTTTTGGTCATTTTTATCCATTGCTTTAGTAAAAAAAAAGTCTTCTATTTTTTATAAGTAACCCAAACCTCACTTTAATTTTCATTGATTCCATTTTTTATGAATCAAATATCTACTAAATTGATAAAAATATATTTTCTCTTAATTTAGCATACTTTTACTATATAACTTTTTATATATATATTAAATACAAACTTTATGGACAATTTATCTGTAATTTTAATGAATTTCACAAGGTAAAATGAAAGTTATAATTTTTGAAGTGATTGATTATTATAAAGTTTTTCTTAGATTTATAAATTTTAGCATTTCATATTACATTTCATGTAAGAAAGGGAAATTGATACAACTGATATAAAATAATTGTAGTATTTATATGTAAGAAAGGAAGGCTGACTTTTAACACTGCATAGGAGTTTGGGTCGGCAGACATTCTTTTAAAAATGGTTTGTTTTATTATCCCAATTATAGCCTGTATTTAATGTTTGATATTACAAAAAGGTAGAGGGTGATGACTCTTAATGATTTATTAAAAACCACATGATATAATAAAATAATAATAATGTTGTAATGATAATGATGCATATACATAAATGAATGACATTATCACATTAAAGATGGATGTCCTACCTTAATGAATATTCTACATATTGAATCATACATTTATGCAATCCATACATTGGTATCATTCATAGTATTGATTGTATTGATAACACTTATAGATAGATAAAGAAATATGTATGTGCTACATGTATTGATTTCATACACTAATTTTAATATAATTGATAAGTTAGGCATTATTGATGACATTAACACCTATATGTTCGCACTGCGGTACCAATTAAATTATTATGTATTAATTAATTTTTATGTATATTTTATCTTGCACCTTTCACTAATTTATGGATTTATTATGTTGTTTATTACTTTTTGTTATTGTTTATATTGAATCGTATAATGATGATTGAGCATTGATGATATTGAACACTAATGGTTAAATTGATTGAAATAAGCATGAATATTCATTTCATTGATCTTGTATTGAAATCTTTACTAAATTTTGGATTTCTAATAGGCTTTGAAAGCTCATTATAGGGTTTTATTGATTTTAAGTTAGGGAAGGGGTCAGAACCATATGAAGTGAGACTAGTTGAGATCCTTATATTCTTCTTTTGATTTCATTATGTATTTTATTTTATTCTTTTATAGTTAAGAGCTATTGAAAGATTAGCGATTATTAGTGATCTATCAGCTATTGTAAATATTATTTTGGTGAATTAAAATCGTTAAATATTTTCTAGTTTATGATATGTAATTACTTTTACATGATATTGAGTTATATGTATGATTTATAGAAGATCTGATAAATGATTAAAAAGGTAAAAATTATATATATATATATATATATATATATGTCTCATAAATTGAAGCCACCATTATTAAAAAAAAGATGAAGAACCTTAGGTAGCTGAGGCTGAACAATGAGCATAGAGAAGATATTTGATAGAATGCAGTATGCAGAGCATAGAAAAGCGGTACCATCGGAATTTATATTTAAAGGAGAGGCTAAAAGACACTAGATAAGATAATATATGGAGAAATTTTAGGTCAAAATGAATTGGAGAAATTACTTAGGCTGAGTTTTTTATGGTTTTCATAGATTTGTTTGCACATCTATTAGCTATTTAAAAAATGAAAGAGGTTTTTATGAGATTAGAGTAGGGAGAAAAGATAGTGATAGAGTATAAAATTGAATCCACTATATTGGCAAACTATGCTCCAAAAAATAATGAGTGTAGTAGATGAAAAATGATATAGATTCCTGAGAGGATTGAAGGATGAGTTAAGACATCCATTTGTACAACTAAGAATTTAAAGTTTTTCAAAGTTAGTGGTGAGAGTAAGATTGGTGGAGATTTATTTGTTTATTCCCCATTTCATACAGGATATGTGTAGGAAGAGATTAGGATATGACATAACCTAGAAAAATTACAGTGAAATTAGCGGTAAATTTTTAGACATTAGGAAAGGATCTGAGTTGACTGTGAGCAATATATTATAGTGTGCCTGATGTGGAAAGAGATATATAGGACATTATTTTCTTATGATTGGATAGTGTTTAAAATGTGGACAATGAGGACACCATATGATTTATTTTCCACTACAACAATAGGGAATATGATCCGGATTTAGAGGAGGGAAAGGTAGGCAAGGCTATAGACAGAGGATGGTGGGATCTAGAGAATACAGAGAAGGATTGGGGGATGATGAGTTATTAAAGATCAAAGAGAACCTGCATAGTCTATTGTACTAACACAACCTAGAGTTTACAATATTATCCAGCAAGATGATAGGGATGCACATGGAGTATCCATTAGTTGAATTTTTAATCATGTGCATTACATTTTAATAGATTAGTATTGCATTGCTTGTTGAATGATTTTACATAAGTGTGTGATTGATCTTGTGATTAACTTAATATAATAAAAGATAATTTAAGGATTAGTACTATTTTGGAGATTTTATATCGGATTTAAGTTAATTTATTAGTTTTAAATCATATTGAATTATTTTAGTGAATTTATGAATTTGAATTTGTTTTTAATTGAATTGAATTTATTTTCATTGATTTATTTTACTTGTTTTAATCATGGAGATGTTAAGGGCAATCCTTGTCAAGATGGGTAGATTGCAACAACCTAGAATATGAAAAAAAAAAACATTTGTAAAATAAAAAATTGAATGTTTGTTTGAACTAGAATTCTTCAACACTATCTTTTGGAGCTTTGTGGTGCTAGACTTAAGAGTACAACAACAAAAGAAATCACTACCATGACATTTAAGTCTATGTTATATAATAGCTTTGATTTCAATATGTGGTACTGTTGTGCTAAGTCGGAGTGTTGCGGTGCTAGGACACTAACAGTGTTTTTTTATATATTTTATTCTAAATCATAAGACTAATGCCACCCCTAGTGCCTCAACCTCCTCCATTTTGATTGCTTGTTGTACGAGAAGAGAGGGAAAGAGAGAGAAAGAGGAGAGAGCTAAGAGAGATAAAGATATTTTTTTGTCATATTTGTATATTGCTTCAATTAGAAAAAAGTATTTTAATCTTTGTAAGTCACCCAAATCTAACTTTAGTTTTTAATGTTTTTGATTAAGATAAAATTACACTCCTAAATTGAAAAAAAAGAATTCTTATGATTTTTTTCACTTTCATCATGTAACTTTTTATATATAATAGATACATACTTTATGGACTTTTTAACTATAATATTATGTAATTTCATGGGATGAATGTTCTTGATTATTATACATATTTTTTTGGATTTATAAGTTTCAGCATTTCATACTGCATTTCATGTATGAAAGTAACTTTGATACAATTGATTTGAAATTAATATTATATTTGTATATAAGTAAGGAAGTATAACAGTTAAAACTATAATTAAAATGGGTTAAATCTTAAAATATAATAGCCTACATAGAATGGTGGGCCAACAAGATTTTCTTTAATGATGATTTATGGTGTTATCTTAGTAATAGCTTATAATTTATGACTGATTATGCCGATGTGTAGGCGATGATGACTATAAATAATTTATTAAAAGCCACCTGAAGTAATAAAATAATAGTAATGTTGTAGTGATAATAATAATTAAAGATACAAATGAATGAATGAAAATACCTCATTAAAATATGATGTCCTGTGGTGATTCATATACTGATGCATTACATACATTGATAACATTGATAATATTATTAGCATTGAAAATACTGATAGATAGATATGGGAATATGTATGAGGATTACATGTACTGATTTCAAGAAATTATTTTCATATAATAAATATTTAATAAGATGGGTAAGACTGATGATATTAACACTTGCATTTTTGTACTATAATACTGATTTATTGATTATTAAATTATAGATTTTTAATGTATATATATTCTCATACATGCCATTGAATTATGGATTTAAGCATATTGCTTTTTTCTTACCTTTCATTATTTATCATATTGAATCATATAAGTGATGATTGAGCATTGATGATATTGAACACTACTGATTCTATTGAATGAGATGATCATGCATATTGATTTCTTAGAACTTGTATTGAAAGCTTTAGCAATTTTTGTGATTTTATTAAGCTTTGTAAGATCATTATGTGGTTTTACTGATTTTAAGTCAGGGAAGGGGTCAAGATCATATCGAGTGAGACTGATTAGATCCTTAGGTTCTTCTTTTGATTTTATTATGTATTTTCTTTTATTCTTTTTTTAGTCATGAGCTATTGATATATTACTGATTATTTGTTATCTCCTGACAATTGTAAATGTAATTTTTGAGAATGAATATAATGAAATATTTCTTGGTGTATGGTATTTAATTACTTTTGCTAGAAATTTAGTTATAGGCATGATTTATAGAAACTCTGGCAAATAAATAAAATATAAGATATTTATAATTCTTCTAATTTATATTCCAGGGCATGCAATAAGTACTCATAATCTCTGTCAATCTCACTGGTGTATTAGCTAGGATCCCTTCTTAAAACAATTTTTAATCTCATTAAGGCCCCATAATCCAAACCACCAAATGTCAATGTTATAAGTACACTACATTATAAAATCACTAATTATTCTAACATTCCTCCATCAAGGCTTTATATCACACTACATTTTTATTAATGTTTGTCCTATATATAAACCAATTAATATATGGTGAAATTAAAAAAAAAAAAAAATTGAATCCTATAAAGATTAAACACACTCCAAGAAATACATTCTTTTTAAATAATCATATCTTCAAAAAGAAAAATTTAGCTACATATGGAGATAAAGTTACACAACACAAATATTTTATTACACTTTGTAAACCACAAGTAACTACTTTTAAACACAAGATAAATAAGTGATATAAGATTTAGAAATGAGCTGGATTTAAGATGATACTCCTTTGCACTTATCCACTTTTATCTACCATAATATGGTACACGAAACATAGATACAAAAGCCACTCCCTCTTAAGAACTAACCCTCACACTCACTCACAAAACTAGAATGACTCTGTAATGTATGAACCCATTGAAATTAACTCTGAAGCTATATACTACTTTATAAAATTATTGAACTAGTGTTGTGGTGTTGAACTAGTGTGTTGATTCTTTGGCTTAACTATCTCTCACCGCAACACTAGGAAATTTGGCATAAAGTTGCTCAATATGGAAAGCTTGTGAGGGTTGTGAAAACCTAATGAAATATTTCCGAGGCTAACCAAGAGCTGGGGGGGGGGGGGGCGCGAATTGGTTTTTTTAAAAACTTCTTTGAACACAAAAAAATCCCATTTTTAAAGATTTTTCAACATCTAAGAATAGGTAATTTTATCCCCTGATACAAAAGCAAAGCAATTTTAAAATAATAGAAAAATAGAGATTTTTAACCCATAATTAACACAGAAAATGTAGAAAATAAAATGTAGAAAAATAAATTATGAACAAATACACTAGAGATTTATAGTGGATTGGTCAACCAGACCTACGTCCACTCCCCGTAACCTTCCGTTCCAGGTAATGAACTAAACCTTTAGTGATTCTCTTTTAGCCCCCACAATTAAATGGAGAAGCCCTTACGCAATATGTCCACTAACTCGATGTGGTAGAGGACCATACTCCTTTCACAGGTAGAGAACCTTGACTCCTTTTCACCCTCCTAGTAAGGCAAAGAACCTGGATTCTTTTTCACCCTCCTAGTGAGATAGAGAACCTTGAATCACTTTAACCTTCCCCTGTGCAGAAGAGTAGATGGGTCCTTTGACACCAAAGAGATTTTCTTCTTCCCAAAACTTCTCTCAAGAAAAAATCTTGATTTCTATGATACTAAGATGCAAGCTTGCCAGAGAAACTGTGTGAAACATCTTCCACACTCCATTGAAACCCACATGAATCTTCTCTCTCTCAAACTCTACCCTTTCCTCTCTCCCTTTTGAGGCTCTCTCTTCAAGTTATCTCCAGAAGAACAAAGACTTAATGCATGCCAAAGACACTTACATTGTATTTGGAGAAAGCTTAAATACAGGGTTACAAAAACCCTAAAAAATCAATTCTACCATAAAGAATCGTATAGTATGATTGCAGGATCATCCAGTACGATGCTAAAAATTTGATCTAATAGTAATGTATGATCACCAAATAGTCCAGTACAATTAGTTCAAATTTGTACTGATCATCCAGAATGATATTGGGGATCTTTATAGAAGATTTGATGAACAATTATGGTATTTCATCTAGGATGACAAAGTATCATCCCATGTCTCTTGGGTCTTCCAATACAATGTACATTGATCATCCTGGATGATTGGATTAAGCAAATTAACCTTAATTTGTTCCCTAATTATAGGATCAATTTAGACAGGATTATCATAGATTGTCTAGTATAATGTACATCATCCTGAACGATCCGAATAAAATATGAAATTTAAAATCTTTCCTAAATAATGATTGGGAATTATTTTTTATGATCATAATAGATCATCCTAGTTGATCTAAAGTGTCAAGTACAATTAGCTAGATGAGCTAATCATATAGTACTATTAATTCAAAACTAATCTCACTCCCATTGAGTGTGTGTGTACATGGTCACCAAGCTAGCATACACCCTTACAGAACTTGACTTAAGAAATAAAAAAATATACATAAATAAATATACATTTCAAATACAAGTAGATACAAAAAAAGAAAAAAAATACAAGTAGATATAAGGATGTGAGCCACAATATTTATTATCATAAAAAATATAAACTCATGAGCTCGAGTTATAACAATCTCTTTTTTTTTAATGATGATAAATATTACTAGTTAAATTTATAAATTTAAAAATATTTTCTCTTAATCTCCTCCCCACTAAGATAATTATATTAGAAAATAGGGGATTCCAAATATTTTTTATTATTTAAGACAAATGAAATTAAGAAACTAAGCAACTAAAAAACAAATTGAAATAAGATATAAATAAATGAAACTACAAGATAAACATATTGTTATCAAACAATTACGTTCTCTCTCTTTGACATTATCAAAAAGAAGAGAAGCACAGAAAAAGAAATAAACAATAAAAAAATTAAACAAACATAAAAGATCAATTTGACCTTGATCAGTTGGAGGTGGTAAAGATGTTTAAGAAGAATCGATTAATTTCAGTAAATTTTCTTGAAGTAAGAATGTTACCTCTTGATTTTATTCAAAAGATTAGTAAGAAATGAATTGACATGACTTAGATCTAGAAAGGTTGGAATTTTAAATTTTATCAATCATAGCTCAGGCTCCGTACAGGTTAAAGTCCTTCTTTAAACAAAAATCTAATTTAAGAAATAAATTAAAAACGAAATGTGATCTTTTCAAAATCCTTTTTAAAAATATCTTAACAGAGTAGTATTGTAAAGTGTTGAACCAGAAATCATGATTCTTAAATTCAAGTGTGGACGATATCAATTGGCACATGGATATGTCTAAGATTTAATGAGTTTTTAGGAAGGGAAGCTAACTTGTTATGGGCTCATTTTGTGCCGCTTTATCAATTTTTGGCATACTTTGTACATCTTTTACTTTTTTTATACACTTTATGCATGTTGCAATTTTTTGTAGACATCGCACATCTTTTCATTTTTGGGATCATTTTGTTCCTCTTTTCATTTTTTTAGCCTTCTTTGTTTTTAAGTCTTTAAATATTCTTAGTTGTGAGATTATATTCTAAATATAAGAAAAGAGGAACTCACTCTCTTTCATAGGGAAGAGTATATCAAAACTTAAAATAGGATCCATCTAATATAGACAGACAGCTTGTGTAAGAAATTTTGAAATAGATTTATTATTTTGCAAAAGTATTTAAATGAGTTAGAGAATTATATGAAGATGAAACATATTTCTATTTCTTGTTCTAATTTTTAATTTCAAATAGTTTTTAATTCAAAAATAATTAACACCACTAAAATGTTAGATAAAGAGGGATAATCATCTATTTTTCTTCCTTTAAATATTTAGAGAAATCAATAATCAATTAAAAAAAATTAAGTAAGAAGAAGTAAATTTCTCATTTTAACAAAACTAATTATAGAGAAGTGATTTGATTCTCTTATGCAAAGACGATATGAAATGTGATTTATGTGTGTTGATCAGAGATAAATAAAAAAAAACCTACTTAGAAAATAAAAAGATTAAAAACAAAATTATAAAAAAAGAAACAATATAAAAAATAAAAACAGTCATAACTAATATAAAAAAAATTAATGAACATATACACTTGCATTTTTTGTAACACAGATAAACACACAAATAAAATATTATACCTCATTATCTTGCTCATAGTGTGATGATTCAGAAGCTAGGTTCTCCTAGATGATCTTTTTCTTTTTATCATTTGCTCTTATTACAATTTGCTTATTTTTATCATTTTCCTTTGCATGATGAGTTTTTATATTAGGGCACTGATTTTTATATGTCCGGGCTTCCTACACCTAAAAAAAATAACATCAGAGGAAAACTTAATATTTTTACCATTTTTACCTTTGTTCCACTTTTATTGATGCTTATGATTATGCTTTAGTAGACTTTCTGATTTCCTTATTATTAATGCTAATTCCTCACTCTCATCTTCTATTAAGTCACTTTCATCCTTTTCTTAAACTTTTAGAACCTAGTTTCATTGTATCAAAAAGCTTTTGACTCATACTTTACCCGTGGGAAATGAGTGAGCCATTCAAATTATTAATAGAATAATCATTTATGTCTTTTGATTCACATATAGAAGTGACTTTAGCATGAAATTTATCAGTTAAACAATTCAAAATTTTATTGACCTTTTCAAAGTTTGTAAGTTCTTTACCTAAAGCATATAATGATGTCACAATTTGTGTAAACCTAGTATACATATCTAAAATCATTTCATAAAGTTTCATGCGAAAAATTTCATAATCATGCATTAAGATATTTAACTTAGATTGATTAACTTCACTAGTACCTTCGTATGCAGTACATAATCTATCCCAAATTTCTTTGCCAGCAGTACATGTTGAGAACCTCATGCAATCTTCAAAATTCAAATCGTAGAAAAACTAATTCAAGCATTTAACATTCAATTGAGCATTAATTTATTCTATTATACTACATTCAATTAAAATAATATCAATTTTGACTCCATCTACAATACACGATGTTATAGAATAACTAGTTTGAATCATATACCACATTTGACAGTTAATTAATTACAAGAAAGTAGACAAACAAATTTTCCAAAAATCAAAATAAATATTATCAAATAAAGGTGGTCACATGATTGAATATCTTTTTGTAGTATTATAATTACTAAAGTTAGCCACAAATCTTTTTTTAAAAGTTTTCTAAAACTTAATTTTTGAATCCCGCTTTGATATCACTTGAAAGTTTATGAGAGTTGTAAAACCCTAAAGAACTAGTTTTGAGGCTAACCAAGAGGAGGGGTGAGTTGTTTATTTTAAAAACATTTTTAAGAACAAAGAAAAATCCATTTTTTTAAGCTTTTTCAACATTTGAAATAGATAATTTTATTCCTTAATGCAAAAGTAAAGTAATTTCATAATAAAAAAATTGGGATTTTAAACCATATAATTAACACAAAAATAAATGAAGAAAATAAAATATGGATAAATGAAATTAAGAAAAAATACACCAGCGATTTATAGTGGTTCGGTCAACCTGATATACGTTCACTCCACAATACCTCTCTTTCCAGGTATTACATTAAAGTTTTAGTGACTCTCCTTTAGCCCCCACAACTAGGTGAAGAATCCCTTACTTAATCTTTCCACCACTCAGTGTGGCAAAGAACTGTACTCCTTTCATAGTCAGAGAACCTTGACTCCTTTTCACCCTCCTAGTGAGGCAGGGAACATAGACTCCTTTTCATTCTCCTAATGAGGCAGAGAATCTTAAATCACTTTCACCAATCTCAGTGCAGTAGAGTAGTTGGATCTTTTGATAACAAAGAGATCTTCTTCTTTCTAAAATTTTCCTAAGGATAAACCTTGATTCCAATGGTACTAACATGCAAGATTTCCATAAAAATAATGTGAAACTTCCTCCACACTCCCTTGAAACCCACAAGGATCTTCTCCCTATCAAACGCCACCCTTTCCTCTCTCCCTTTCAAGGCTCTCTCTTTAAGTTTTCTCTAAAAGAACGAAGACTCAATGCATGCCAAAGACACTTATAGTGTCTTTGGAGAAAGCTTTATTAAAGAGCTCCCAAAATCCTAAAAAATCAATTCTGCCATCAAAGATCATACAGTACGATCACAGGATCATCTAATAAGATGTGAAGAATTTGACCTGATAGTACTGGACAATCACCATATAGTCCAGTATGATAAATTCAAATTTGTACTGAATGTCCAGTACAATAGTGGGGTTCATCTTGGACAATTAGATGAATAATTATGGTATAACATATGTGATAATCAAGTATCATCCCATCTATCTCTCGAGTTGTCTAGTATGAACTTCATTTATCGTCCTGGATGATTGGATTAAATAAATTAATCATAATTAGTTCCCTAATCACATGATCAATTTAGGCATGATTATCATAAATTATCTTGTATGATGTATGTCATCCTGGATAATCAGAATAAAATATGAAATTCAAAATCTTACTTAAATTATGATAGGTAGCTACTTTTCATGATCATAATAGATATTCATTGACAATCTTAATTGTACAATATGATTAGTTAGACGAGCTGAACATACATTACGATATAAATTATATAGTATGATTAGTTCAAAATTTGAACATCTAGTTTTAACTCAATCTCACTCCCCTTAAGTGTGTGTTCGCATGGCTACCATTCTAGCATACATACATACAAGACTTGACTCAAGAAATCAAAAATACATAAATGAATATTATAAAAATCTTTACGATATAACCAATTTTACATAATCTTTAGCCTTGAATCTTCGTTGGATGGTGCAAGGTGCTTCTGAAATTTTAGTACACACACAAATAAATATATATTACAAATACAAGTAGACATAACGATGTGAGCCATAATATTTGTTATCATTAAAAATATAAACTTGTGAGCTCGAGTCGCAACAAATATGACATTGTAAAGATTTATAGATAATACTTAGGGACTGTAATCCACCAAAATTAATCGAAAGAATTGCTTCTATCTTTCATTTTATTCATTTAACCAAAGCTTACTAATTTTGTATAAACAATAGAAAGGAATATGATTTGTATTTATACTCATCAATATGAACACTGATTATAGGCTCAAATCATCATGCATATAATAGTCATGTTATAAAAGATTTGATACAACATTATAAATACATCATGACTATAAAATAAACTATAAATACTGAAAGGGAACTATGCAAGCTATATAGCACCTCATGCCACAAGATCCTTATCCTTTCCTAAAAAATATATAAAACCATGTAATGAGCATAAAATCCCAATAAATAATAAAAATAATACAACTAAAATCAATGCAATATAAAAGAGAAACAATATAAGAAAATTTATAAAAATATATATATACATACTATCTATATCGATAATGTATATCAATTAGACATTATATCTTTATTATACAATTAGTTTTATTTAATCGTATCATTCAATTATTCATGTCATTTTATCAATTATGAAGTTATATAGTAGTGTTAATATCCTTATTCAATATATGACATATTTTTGATGATGGCAAATATTATTGCTTATATCGTTAGGTCTCCTAGTATTTGTAGTGTATATCTATTTGTGTATGTACTAACATTTCAAGAAGACTATGCACCATCCAACGAAGGCGCGGGGCTCAAGGTTGGGTAGAATAGGTCATGCTGTAAAGAGTGGGTAATATTCATTATTGTATTTTTTCATTTCTTGAGTCAAATTTCTATAAAGGTTTATTTTTGTTGAGTAATCTTGCACACACATAGGAGGAGAGAGAAAAATATTTTTTTTGAAAGAGTTATTAAAGTACATCGTACTGTACAATTTTGGCTTCATATTATAGAACATTATTTTATATTGTATGATTTTAATATATACCATATGATTTTTTGTGCTATGTCAAAACCCTAGATGCAAGAGGTTAAGAAAAATACTAATTATGTGTTGATCGTATTGCACAATTTGGTTCATACTGTATGCTATAATTAAAATCTTTCTTAATTAACCCCTCAATATTAGGCAATCAAATCATGGACAATTATTATGACCGATCATACTATATGATATAGTTCATATAATACAATTGACAGCATATCAAATTGGTCATCCTAAAGATCATACCAAATGAAATTCATGACTTTTGTACTGATCATATTATATGATGTCCATAGTGCTAGTCGATCAATAGTGTATGAAGCTGGATGTCCTAAGGGTTATCCCAGACGAACAAAATAAATTTTTGTAGTTCATACCGTACGACATTTTGATTGTAATATACAAAGTGTTATAAAGGTTGAACAATTTGTCTTTATGAACTTGTTAGATGAGTCTAAATTATACTGATCGTATGATATGATATGTGTATCATACTGTACAAACATAAGTTAGAATTATTAAAAATTATGATTTTTTGAAGCTCTCTATTTAAACTTTCTCCATAGACTTGGTATGTGTCATTGGCTTGCATTGAGTAATTTTTCTTCTGGAGAAAACTTGAAGAGAGAGCCTTGAAAGGGAGGGAGAGGAAAGGGTGGATATTAAGAGCGTGGATATCCTTATGGGTTTCAAGGGAATGTGGATGGGATTTCAAACGGTTGCTATGGCAAGCTTGCACCTTACTACCATCATAATCAAGGTTTGTCTTGAGGGAAGTTTTAGGAAAAAGAAGATATCTTTGCTATCAAAGGACCCGACTACTCCGCCACACCAGGGAAGGTGAAATGGATTTATGGTTCTCTACCTTCTCTTCGAGGAAGAAAAAGGATTCAAGGTTCTATGCCTGTGAAATGCGTTTTGATCCTTTACCATACCAGGTTGGTGGAAGAGTTTTTGTAAGGGCTTCTTTACCTAGCTGGGGGGGCTAAAGGAGAGTCACTAAACATTTAGTGTAATACTTGGAGAGGGAGTCTCCAAGGAGTGGATGTAGGTCAAGTTGATCAAACCACTATAAATTTTGGCATGTTTATTTGTATTACTTTTCATAATGTTTTTTTCTATAATTACATGTGTGGTTGAAAAATATGTTTTATTTCATTATTATGAAAATTAATTACTTCTGCAACTTCTTTATAGTTTATTGTGTGTAGGTGTAAAATTTTTTAAAAGATTTCTTTGTTTTTTTCTAAAGAATTTTTTCAATATCCAATTCACACCCCCCCCCCCTCCTCCCTCTTGGTTAGTCTCGGGACTTATTCTATAAGATCTAACAACCTTTACAAGCTCTCAGGCATTCTATCATTTAATGTCCATAATCATCCCATTAAAAGAATTGTCATATCACCCTATAATAGGGTCCCATATGTCTCCATCCATAATAGGTACATTGCAGTGTGGTAGGTGCCAAGCACTCTAGCCAATTTTCTATGTGCTCTCCACTATGGCACTAGAATGAGCTTTGGTGCTTACTTTGTGTCACTATGGTGTTGGTTCAATTTTCATGATTTTTCACTATTTTCATACAAAAACAAAAATATTAAGAGCACAAATATCATATTATAGACAAATTGAAATTAAAATTTTTTATCTTATCACCCGTCATTATTATTATCTTTATATAACTATGCATGATTCATCCATTGCTTATGACGATTAGAGATGGAGGAAAATATGTTGCCTCATTCTTATACATCCCCATTGGTCAATAACCCTATTAATAATTTTAATTTCCCCTTTTGAAGGAACTTTTATTTGGTCCGGTCACGGGACGTAGCTTTACATTCGGCCGCCAGTAGAATCACGCCATGCATTCTCACTATTTACCTCGCACCCCGACAACCCGACCCGGAACGTACCCAGGATGGCTCGGTATTTCTTGATTTTGCTAGGTATTGCTAGGTATTGGTAGATTTTGCTTGGCAATAACCAATACCGAGCAAATACCGAGCAATACCGAGCAAATACCGAGTAATACCGAGTTGTACCGAGTTTTTCTAAAAAAACTCGGTACAACTCGTTACAACTCGGCATTGCTCGATATTAGTCTTCACAGAGCAGTATTTCTCGTTATTGCCAAGCAATACCTAGTAATACCGAGCAAATACCGAGTAATACCTACTAATACGTGAACATAGCATTCTCAGTTCCAGTCCGGGTCAAGTCGTCGGGCCGCGCGGTAAAGAGTAAGAGCACGTGGCGACAAGTTATTGGCGGCCGAATGTAGCTCAACGTCCGGTCAGAGGACGTAATAATTGTTCCTTTTGAAGACCACTATCTTTTAACATTCACCTTGAAATAGCATGGTATATGAGCTTTAATAGAGCTTTTAAGCAAGTATAAGGCATTAAAGGTAGCTTTAATCTTGATGAAATAATGTTAAAATAATTACTTGTTAACTCTATATGCTACTCCGTAACCCACAATTCTCATTTTATTGTGGATTACATAGATTGGGGTAGAGCATAAGGACAAAATTATCATTTATCTATATCATAACATGTATATTTCTATCATCATCTATTCTAAATATTTCCTACAAATCCTAGGCTCCTCAATTTATAATATAGAGTCATGCCAAAGCAACAAAGATATATACAATGAGAACTTAAGTCTTTTACTTACAATAATCATAAAGATATAAATTTATATGAGATAAACTATCTTACATATCTATTATTGCAATATGTTCTTACAAAATAATAAATAATATACATTGCTCGTAATTTCATTTTTACCTAATAATCATTCCATATGCTCTTTTTGTCTTTTATTTAAAGAAATAATCAAATTATAAATATC
>NW_021319767.1:13168-14486 GCF_001605985.2 Dendrobium catenatum | reverse complement strand
GCCATAATCCAAATGGTGCAAAAATCTCAATATGGCGGAACTCTAATAGAAGACCCTAATTTGTGTATAACAAGTTTCCTTAAAATCTATATAACATACAAATATCATGGTGTTACCGATGATGTCGATTGCCTTAGGATATTTTCATTTTCATTTAGGGATAAAGTTTAAATGTTATTAAATTCATATTCCCCTTAATCAATTATAACTTGGAATTATCTTGCCCATAATTTTTTATCTATATAATTTCCAACATCTAAAACTACTAAGCCTAAAAATAATATTCTTTTTTCTACCCAATTAGATGACGAGTCCAATTATGAATCGTGGGAGAGATTTTAAGAACACCTTATGAAATGTCCTTATTTTTATGACAATCCTATTGGTTTGTTATGTCCTGGAATATTCACAATGGTAGAGAAGTATAAAGTTTAATGTCTTAGTTTTATATGAAGATCCAACACACAAGCAGATAAAAATAGATGGCATAGCATTCATAAGAGACACAAAGATTTTTATGTGAAAAATCCTAAAAAGGGGAAAAACTATGGGGCCTTGCCCAGTTTGAATGGATCCACTATTATTTGCAGTCAATTACAAATGAGGCCCTTTCTTGGGGGAAGGACTTGGCTTAATATAATAAATATACATCATATAGAGCCTGTTTCTTGGTGGAAACAGGAAGAATCACTGTGACATTTTTGTTTAGTTAGAAGGACCATAGTGGGTAGGCGATAGAGGTTAGAAAGAATATTTTATAGAGATAGAGGTCGGAAGGACCATAGCTAGTGGGTTATGTAGGTCAGAAGGACTGTAGTTAGCAGGTGACGAAGGTCAGTAGGACCGTTGATGAGCAAAAGTTTTACATCGGGTAGAAATTTAGGGATGGGTGGAAGTTTAGTGTCGGGTAGAAGTCCAACCAAAATCCGGTGACAAGTGAAAATCTGACGACGGGCGGAAGTCTAGCAACGGACAGAAGTCTAGTGACAGACAGAAGTTTGGCATCAGGTAGAAGTTTGATGAAAGTCCTGTGATGGGCAGAAGTTCGACAATGTGTTAAAGTTCAGAGATGGACAGAAGTTCGGTGTTAGGTAGAATTCTAACAAAAGTCTGGGGAAAAGTAGAAGTCTCACTACCAATGAAAGTTTAGTATTGGGTACAAGCTAATGAAAGTCTTGCAACAGGTGAAACTTCAGGCAGAACTCCTGTGTCGGTAGGCTGTCGGGTGGAAGTCAGGCGATAGCCAAGGAAGAGTATGGTCCCAAGAGAGCTTTTTTCCATATCTTACATTTCTTCCTTCTCTTCTTTCTAACCCCCC
>NW_021319767.1:2594-13120 GCF_001605985.2 Dendrobium catenatum | reverse complement strand
GAAAAATAAGGAGTCTATTTATAGTTTTTTGAGTGTGGCATTGCCCATAAACAGGAGGAAGATCAAGAGTAAATTGGGAGTGGTTTAGATGGACGGCCGATGTTGAATCCCTTGATCATGGACTATTTCTAGAGCATTTGAATGTCTTGATGATATTAAAATTTGACTATATTAGACTCATTGGATTTGTTTCATTGAGCCTCTTGATTCGAATATAAGCATGTCATGATTGAAAATTGTTTGGTAATCCAAATTATGCATTGAACCTTATAAATGTACTTCGGGTCTTTGATTTGGACTCATTTGAGCTCGGATTGAGTCAAATAAGTTCGACTGTATGTTTTTTCAAATTAGAGTTCAAATTATCTTCAATTTAATTTTTAAAGTTTCCAATATTTACTTTGCTTTGAGATGTGTGCCTGATCAACCTAATTTTTGATGATATATCAGTTGCCCCCTTTTTTTGGGCGTCAAAGCCTGTAGAGTCTGAAAATATATCACTGTATTTTAAATTGGTTGAATTGTAAAAAACTTTTGGAAAATTAAGTTCTAAAAATTTAAAATTGCTCAAATATATTCATAAAAGCCCCGTTGAGCTCCGTAATTGTTAAATATGAGTCTAGAACTTCAAAGAAGGTTATGGAGACTCCAAAAAATGTCTAATTTGGACTGTCTGGATCAATTTTTCTATATTTTCCATATTGCTAGAGTGCCGCTACAGTAATTCTGCTGCGGTACAATGACTGATATAGTGATTTTGCTATAGTGATCTATAAGACCGTATTTAATTCCCAAGCTATTCTTTTCATTTCAAGCACATAACTGCAACTACACATGGTTGCTACAATAACCGAAAAAATTAAAAGAGAGGAAGTTTTTTTCTTTTTTGTGTCCCTGCCACACTTTTTTTTTTTAAATAATTTTTTTTTATCTCTCCTTTTTTTGTGTGGGCCCCGCTTTTTTTTTTTTTTAATGAAAGAGAAAAAATTTATCTCTTATTTTTCATTGGGCCCAAAAAATTTCTACAAAATTTTAGAAAAATTTCAAACATAATTGGAGGCAAATTTCCCTCTCATTTCAAACTATTTTCCCCCATGTTTCTCTTCTAAATAATCCCCTTAAGGAAGGGGAAAAATTGCTCCATTTCTTCTCCTCCCTTCTCCCTCTAACTTTCTTACATTTGAGGCATTCTGCTTTTTTATTTAGGTGGCATCCCCCACACAAATTCAACGCCCCTTTCTTGTGTAGAAGTTATAATTTTTTTCCTTTGTCTTCTCATTTCATTTTTCTCTTATATTAGTGGCATTCCACTATCTTAAATAGGTGACATCCCCTACCAAATTTTAGTGCCCCTCTTTCATGTAGAAGGAGATTTTTCCTCTTTCCATTTTCTTCTCTTCTGGCTTTCTTCTTACATTAGAGACATTCCACTTTCTTAGATAGGTGGCATCCCCTAACAAAAGATAATGCCCCTCTCTTGTGTAGAAGCTAGAAATTTTTGCTCCTTCCCTTTTCTTCTCCTCCGATATTCTTTTTATATTAGAGGCATTTCACTATCTTAGAAAGGTAGCATCCCCTATCAAAATTTAGTGCCCCTCTCTTGTGTAAAAGTTAGAAATTTTTTCTCCTTTCATTATCTTCTCATCTAGTTTTCTTCTTACAATGGAGGCATTCCACTGTTTAAGATAGGTGGCATCCCCTATTTAATTTTAGTGCCCCTCTCCTGTGTAGAAGTTGAAAATTTTTCCTCCATCCATTATATTCTAATCTAGTTTTCTACTTACATTAGAGGCATTCCACTATTGGAGATAGGTGGTATCCCCTATCAAATTTTAGTGCCCCTCGCTTGTAGAAGAAGTCATGATGAAAATTTTCCTTGAAATATAAAAATCAAATGACTTTTGTATGCGAGGGTGATTCGAGAAGATCTGGCAGTAATGATACCCAGGAGGAGAATTAATAATTTTTAATAGTTAGGAAGAAATTTGATGATGTTTCAGCAAAAAATTGGTGACGATTGGTGGCCAGGTGAAAGTGTGGTGGTGATCAATGATTGCGCAGAAATTTGATGGCAGTCTAGGACCAGGTGGAGAGATGAAGGCATTAGTTGGAGGGTGTGCTGCTATCAATACTCGAGCGAGAAGCCTAGGAGGGCTAATATGAAATAAAGAACCAACAATAGACATCTGGTAAAAGACTTATGATGGCGATAATTAAGTTGCGATCTACTAAGGCAATATGCATTTATACTAATGTGTGCAGACATCATATATCCCTGATTGAAGGAGTCAAAGAAGTGTGTCATATTAGTAGTCTACTAACACACTAACAATGTCAATTGAGTGGAGGCATGATAATGATGAGGTTAAAAATTTTCTTTGAAGAAGAAGTTGCAAGAGATGCTTCAATGTGCAGTAGAGAAGAAGTCAATAGAGTCTACCAATGATATTTGACATTTTTTAAGTTACTTATTACTTGATGATATTAACTTGTACGGATGATGTCGATGTAACTTTAATTTCATCTTCTTATAAAAATAAATATATATTCAAATCTCAAGTGGAATCTATATAACTCGAATGATATTATAAACAAAGTTGAGATTATTATATGAGCTCGATGCTTATTTTTCTTTTGAAATGAACAATCCCCCATAAGAAACTAAGTTATTTATGTATCTTTGAGACATGCTTTGATATATTGCCCCCGTGCTTTTTGAGGCTTTTTTAGATGGATAAGGTCTTCATATGAGTGATTATTTTAGTAACCACTTACTTTCATGAAATCTTTATAGATAGAATGTTGTCCACTAAGAGCATTGCTTAATGATGTGGACCTATATAGAAATTATCCAAAGAATCTACCAAGGATATAGAACCTATTTGAGGTTGTATGTCAGAGAATTGCTTGATGTTATTAACATATGTGAAAGAGGTTGAGAGAATCCACCAATGATGTATGACCTATTTGAGGTTGTATGTTAGAGCCTTGCTCAATCACATTAACCTATTTGGAAGAGGTCAAGAGAATCCACCAAAGATATATGAAATATCAAGGTTGTATATTAGAGCCATGCTCAATGACATTAACTTATATGGAAGAGGTTGAGAGAATCCACTAAGAACTTATGCCTATCTGAGATTATGTCAGAGCCCTACTTGATGATGTTAACCTATGTGGAAGAGGTTAAGAGAATCCACCAAGGATGTATAACCTATTCGAGGTTATATATCAGATTCTTAATCGATGATGTTAATATATGTGTAAGAGGTTGAGAGGATCCACCAAGGATTTATAATATATCTGAGGTTATATGTCAAAGTGCTACTCAATAATGTTAACCAATATGGAAAAGGTCTAGAGAATCCATCAAGGATGTATGACCTATCCGAGTTTGCATGTGAGGCCTTCTTGATGATGTTAACATATATGGAAGAGGTCGAGAGAATCTACCAATGATGTATAGCCTATCTGAGATTGTATGTTAGTGTACTGCTCGATGATATTAACCTATATGGAAGAGGTTGAATGAATCCACTAAGGAAGTATGGCATATCCAAGATTAAATGTCAAAGTCCAGCTCGAAGATGTTAACCTACATAGAAGAGGTCGAGAGAATTCAAAAAGGATGTATGACTTATCTGAGATTGTATGTCGGAGCCCTTCTCGTTGGCGTTAACCTATATGAAAGAGGTTGAGATTATCCACTATAGATGTATGGCCTATCTGAGGTTGTATGTCAGAGCCCTGCCCGATGATATTAACCTATGCGGAAGGGGTTGAGAGAATCCACCAAGGAAGTATGACCTATCAATGGTTGTATGTTAGAGCCCTTCTCGGTGATGTTAACCTAAATGAAAGAGGTCGAGAGAATCCACCAAAGATATATGACCTATCCATGGTTGTATGTCAGATCCCTATTGAATGATGTTAACGTATATGGAAGAGGTCGAATTAAATCCCCCTAAGATCAATTTTGCCTTGACTGGGAGGAAGCAAACCCCAAATGTATCCCAAATCAAAGGTGAATAATGATATATCTTTAGACTTTTATTGCCTTTTTAAGGTTGAGATTAACGCATTGCTTAAGGAGCAGATGTCCAGCAAGGGCTTGTATAAAGCTTATGATTGGTTGGAAGCTTCCTTGCATTTGTTGAAATTTTCCATAAATATCATCTTGATGTTGAAAGCATTTGAGGATCTCTTTTACTACAGTTGGAGTCAAAGTTGTCCCTAGTCTGCATCTAGTTCTTATAAAATTAATGCAGCAATAGCTAATATCATGATATTAATATGAGCGATTTTTTGAGATTAGGCCAATAGTTCCCCCCGTAGTCTCAAACCACGTTTTCCACATACAATGTAAAACTATTGCATCTTGGAGTATTTGTGGCAGTAGAGAAATATTAAGTTTAGCATCGTGGCAGTAGAGAAATATAAAGTTTAGCATCTTAGCATTGCATGATTTTCCAACACGCACACACATAAAAGAGAGGGTGCAATATTCATAAGAGACACAAAGATTTATATGTGGAAATCCCTTAAAAGGAGAAAAACCATGGGGCCTGGCCTAGTTTGAATGAATTCAGTATTATTTATAGTCAATTACAAATACGGCCCTTCCTTGGTGGAAGGCCTTGGCTTGATATTTCTAAATATACATCATACAGAGTGTATTACATGGTGGAAACAAGAAGAATCATTGTTGACGTATTCATTTGGTCAAAAGAAATATAGTCGATAGGCGATGGAGGTCAGAAAGAATATTGTCTGGCGATGAAGGTCAAAAGGACAGTACTCAATAGGTGACGGAGGTCAAAAATATCATAATTATTGGGCGACGGAGGTCGGTAGAATTGTTCACGGGCAGAAGTCTGATGTCGGGAAGAAATTTGGCGATGGACAGAAGTTTGGCATTGTGTAGAAGTTCAATGAAAGTGTGGCGATAGACAGAAGTCTTGTGAAGGGTGAAAGTCCGATGATGAGCAGAAGTACAACGATGGGCGTAAGTCTGACATCGGGTAGAAATCTGATGAAAGTATGGTGATGGGCATAAGTTCGACGATGGACACAAGTTTGACATCAGGTAAAAGTCTAAAAAAAAAATTGGCGATGGGCATAAGTCCGATGATGGGTAGATGTCTAGCAACATGGGGAAGTCTTGATATGGACGGAAGTTTGATGTTGGGAAGAAGTCCGACAAATGTTTGATGATGGGTAGAAGTCTGACTACATAACTCTGCAGTCCGTAGGTTGCCAGGTGGAAGTCCGATGGTAGTCGAGGAAGTGTTTGGTGTCACTAGCGGATCTTCAATATCAAATATCTTTGATGAGGTGTATGCTTTGATTGAAGAGATGACTACCAAAATCTTTAATGGTTGTTTGAAATAATTAATCCTAAGAGATAGCTAGTGTTTATGATTATGATGCTTTATTAATTTTAACTACTCAAAAGCTACCAATTATAAAGATTTAGACAATCTTGAATTTTATTCACCTTAGAAATCATCAATGACTATAGAAGAGATCATCTTTGGAGCCTCTCGTAATCCTTTTGCATCTGGAGTATAATCTATTAATGTAATTAATAAAAACCCTAGTAATCATTTTTAAATACATATTACCTAGGCTAGTGAAATCATCTAAATTTTAATTGGAATAATAATTAAAATGATGATACTAATTAGAACTCCAACTAGGCAAATCATGTAGTACAATCATGTAGTAGAAACTTCCTCAAAATCTTAAGGACCATGGTAGTTTTATCATTCCTGTAGATATCGAGGACAAATCATTTGGAAGGGAACTATGTGATTTTAGAGATATTATCAATCCAATACCCTTTTCCATATTCAAATGACTTGATTTAGGAGAAGTCCAACCTATTAGTCTTAGCCTTTAGTTAGAAAACTATATATTAACCTACCTAAAGTGGTAGAGGATCTGTGTAAAGGGGATTTTCTTTATTTATGATATGGAAGAAGATATGGAGATACCTATTATCTTGGTTATACCTTTCCTAGCGACTAGTAGGGTCATGATTGATGTGTAAAGGGGAGAAATGATAATGAGAGTGCAAGAATAGAAAGTGACTTCTAATATCTTTAAATCAATAAAGTTTCCTTGGGAGCAAAATAAATATTATCATAAAGTTGATTTAGTAGATTATTGTGTCTAGGATTTATTGATTATGAGTTCTTTCAAGATTCCTTTATGTAAGGACAACATTAGAGAGGGTGAAAGGGATTTTGTTCAAGTGATTGGTGAAGTCGTTTGAATTTTTAGGGATAAGTTTGAAGTGCTTGACACATCATCCCTTGGTATGAATTTAAAAACATATATTATTGAGGCACCAATTCTAAAATTAAATGCCTTGCCTCTACATTTGAAGTAAGCCATCTAAATAGAAGAGTCAACCTTACATGACATCATTTTTGTTGAATTAGGAGAAGATAAAGAAGGTATTTTAACTACTGTTCTCAATGTGTATAGAAGAGCTTGTGGTAAGACCATAATTGATATTAAGGGAATTACTCCATCCTTATGTATGCATAAGATTTTGATGATGAAAAATTCTTTTTCAAAAGCTGACCCCTAAGCGAGATAGAACCTTACTATGAAAGAAATGAAGAAGAAGAAAATACTTAAGGGGTACCAAAAAGTGGTTCCCAAAAGTAGCAAAATCATTTAACTATGATTTAAAAAATATATATAAGCAGAAATAAAATAGGTATTAAATTGGGAGAAACATAAATTCATGATAGAATAAGGCATAGTTATAGGACATAAAATTTTTAAAAGAGGTTTAGAAGTTTCTAGGGCTAATGTGGAAGTAATTGAAAATCCTTCACAACCCTATTCTATTAGAGGAAAAAGAAACTTTTTAGGACCTGCTAGTTTTTATAGAAGGTTTATTAGGGATGTTTCAAAAATATCAAAATTGTTCTGCCATTTACTTGAAAAAGATATCTCTTTTGATTTTGATGATGAATGTCTTAAATCTTTTAAGATTTTAGACAACATATGATCATTACACCTATTAATAATACACTTAAATATACTTTACATTTTGAAATAATGTGTGATGCTAATGTAAATGTTGTTGGGCTTTTGTTAGGTAAAGGAAAAAATTGGAAGTTTCATGCTCTGTACTGTGCTAGTAGAACTTTGAATGTAACCCAATTTAACTAAAAACCATTAAAAAGAGTTGTTAGCCATTGTCTTAGCCTTTGATAAATATAAACCTTATTTAGTTAACACTAAGGTTCTAGTTTACACTAATCATTATGATATTAAATTCCTAATGATTTAAAAAGATGTTAAGCATAGATTAGTAAGGTGGATTCTTTTGTTGTAAGTATTTGATGTTATTATAGACAAGAACTAAAAACTAAGCAGATGATCATTTATATAGATTAGAGCAGAATGAACCTACATGTAAAGAGTGTAACATCTATGAATTATTTCAATATGGGCTTTTATTTGCTTAAAATTTATATGGAAAGCCTTTCTATTATGAAATTATAAACTACATTATTAGTGGTGTTATTACTACTAGCATGTCTTTCACACAAAGGCATAATTTCAGCATGATAAATTTTGTTTTTGGGATGAGTTGTTCTAGGTTAGGAAGTGTAAAGATCAAATTATTAGGTGATATGTCCCTAAAAATAAGATTAAATCAATGATTAGGCCATATCATGACTTTGTGTATATATGTTATTTTAGAGAATTTAGAACTACTTCAAAGATCCTTCAATCTTATTTTAGTAGCCTACCCTATTTAAGAATGTAAATGAATATGTTTAAAGAAGTGATCAGTTTTAGAGGATATATAATATTTCTAGAAGAAATTAAATATCACTTAATATTAAGTTATCTAAAAGGCCTTCCCTCATCCTCCATGTTAGGGTTACCTAGGAGACTATTCATGTCTTTGACGGCAAGCATCTCCTTTTGGAATCTCAATATGATCTC
The DNA here is from genome assembly GCF_001605985.2 of Dendrobium catenatum. Lineage (NCBI taxonomy): Eukaryota > Viridiplantae > Streptophyta > Magnoliopsida > Asparagales > Orchidaceae > Dendrobium > Dendrobium catenatum. Next base: position 5,143 of record NW_021319767.1, on the reverse strand, counting down.
TTCAATGACACACCATGTTATTTCCTTATTCTTAGTAGAACCTAAAAGCTTTTAGGGGTTCTCTAGGCACTAGCAAACTGTACGATGAACATTCGCTTGAACTCGTTGATGGAGGTGATCACTCCAGTTGGTGGGCTAGTGAACTACTTCAGTGTTGAGTCTTTGAGAGTGGTGAAAAAGAGATGACACTTGAAGGCATTATCAACATCAAGGAGAGAAGTTATGGACTAGAAAGTTGCCATGTGATCATCTTGAGGCATGTTGGAAGGAGCCTCTGCTAAGACAAGTGACACTTGAGTATTAATCTCTCACCTAAAACAAGTGGGTTCAATAACTAGTTATATTGCAGGAGCCTCTACTAAAGGCTCATGGTGAGTATTGGGGTTAGTTAGTTCTTGAGGCTTGTTGGCTATTCATGGTAGGTGGATGGTAAAAGTGATAACATCTTGAACGGATTTTTAGACCCACTCTTCCATCTCTTAAAATTCCTAGTGAGTAGTATATTCATTGTTCTTCAGGTAACCTGACTGTCTATTAGGTGGTTCTCTTCTTTCCCCCAAAATTGATCCATTCTTGTCGCACCTAAGAGAACATTGGATCCCATTTTGTTCAGTGGATGATGCCTAGCAGTATTAGGCACAACGAGAAGACAAGGGGTATGAGAGGAGAATATGGTCAAATACTAAATGCGAGAAAAGATAGAGATATAGGTTGGGTGAAAGCATACGAAGTATTTATTATTCGGGCCAGAGGTACAAGCTGATAGAAAGCTTAGATATTTTTGTTCCAAAGAAAGAAGTGACATATCTTATGAGGCTACTTTTGGATGGAGATGAATAAAATCCCTCACCTCTTCTTCTTCTTCCTTCTCCGATGATGATGATGATTATGCTTCTTTTTATAGAGTCTAGAAAGGCTGAGTAAGGTATGCCTTTGATATGATTGTTCTCTTGTCAGTGTCTATCATCGGCCATCGATGCCAAGTTGATTGGCAATTGAGAGGAGTGAGTCGGATTGGCCATTGGAAGCTTGCCGTCGTGGGCTGTGAGTTAGTCTGGCACTCCTTATTGAGGTGCATGGTGGTTGAATTTCTTTGGAGGGAAGTCGAAGGAAAGAACAAATGTGATGAGTAAGGCTGTTCTGTGGTCACCCTGTATAAGGTGAGAAGGGCGAGTGATGTCTTAACGAGGCCTTTAGATTTATATGGTTGTGATAGTTGTCTTGTTATTACAGTCTCTATCAGTCGTTGTTTGATGTAACCTTGTGTGAGAAGCTTGGTTTTGGCTCAAATAAATAATTATTTGTCTGTATGAGTAGAACTTCTGAGATCACCCTTATTAGAGAGCGATTATCTGGAAGAGGCAGTCGATATTGGACCGACGTGCTCCAGTGTTAAGCTCCATTCTAGCCCTTGAGCAAGTCCCTCGAGGGAACAACTTTGGAGAAAGTGGGTGTCCTTATGCTCGACCTGAATGTATTCTACAAGACACCTACAAATGAGTGCCTGCATAGATTTTCACGTGTGTACAATAACATTAAATGAAATTTTATTTTGGCATAGTTCAAACCATTTTACCTACAAAACTTATTGAAATTGAATTAGGTTTCTAATCATCATATTCTCATTTAGTTTGAAATATATTTAACTTAAATCAGAAGAAAACAAGTTTGACTTTCCTACCGCTTCATGTTTGATGTCACAAGAAGCTCATATTCTAATATTTGGCTTTTAGAAATATTAGAATATGAAGAGCTTCAATTATTGCTATTTCTTGACTCAGCACATTTGTTCCTTTATTATTATTATTATTATTATTCAAGAAAATGGTAAAAGTAACCTAAGAGAGTTTTCCATTCATTGCAGTTCTGGGGTGACGCCCATGTAATAAGAAAGAATTCTATAATATTTAAATTTTTTTTCTAAGCAATTTTTGACATTGTTTTATTGGAGAGTGAGGACAAGTTGTAATAAACAAAACAAAAGATGGTCAAAATAAGCTGATCATATGATTATAGCTTCATTTGGTCTAACATTTTTATTATTTTAGAAAGAAATTTTTTCGTATAACTTTTTTTTTTTTAATTTAAATTTTTCAACTAAAAAATTGTTTTAAAAAGTAGTAAGAAAAATATTCCAAACAAATGATAACTGGTTCTTATAAAGTCCTTGATACCCACTTCTAAAAAGCAAGGGTAAAATGATATATATTATTTTTGTTTGTGTGGATACCTTATTAAGATAATAAAAGGATTTGAGAAATAATAATTTTATCTTTTCATTTATTAATTGTGAATATTTATAGTTGTATAAACTTCTTGTTTTGATAATGTTGTGTAGAGGCACGTACACACTCACTCCACACTAGAGATTGCATCATGAATGTTGTGTAGAGGCACGTACACACTCACTCACCCTACTCTCATAGTAGGAAAAAATGTTATTCCCTCCAATTAATGAATAATGTGAATGACAAATCAGTTGACAATTCGGAAGTATGAAAATTGAAATTTCGATTCAATGAATTTATTTTTATGAATACCCACCTAAT
>NW_021319767.1:0-2494 GCF_001605985.2 Dendrobium catenatum | reverse complement strand
GATGATGAGGAGCATAAGCTAAATATAATGCATGACGCAAAGTTGCTTTTAAGAAATTATCATTGGTTGGATAGATGTTCACCTTCACTAATTTTTTAGGTGTTGACATTGCGAAGAAGGCCAATGACTAATGCAAGTAGGTGGCAGATAGTGCTCTTTAATAAAGATCTAGCTAATTACAGGTTACATATGGAATAATTTGATGGTCCTTTATTGCAAAGGCAACAACTCTCTCCATGCATACGAAGGAGATAGCTGAAGAAGAGATAAGTTATCAAAGAAAAGATATCTTATGGAGAAGACTTCTTTTATTATGCTTAAGAAAAATTCGACCCGAATGTGACCCAAAAATTTCGGGTTCGGTTCAACTCGAATTTGAACCGGGCCGGGTTAAGGTTAGAGATTTTGACCGAGTTGTAAAATCGGGTCGGGTTATGGTTGATCTGGAAACTCGAAATCAAACCTATTTTATGCATATTTAATTAATTTAGGAGAATTTTAAAAAATTGTTATGAAATAAGTAAATGCTATTTCCAAAAAAAAGAAAACCATGTTGCCCAATAAGAATTAAGCTTGGTTTATTTTAAATTGATTGAATTAAATCTTAAATTAATTCGATTTATGTTTAAATAAATTGAAATAAATAAAAAAATTAATAAAACATACCCAAAGCGGGTCGGGTTCGGGTCTGAAAAACTGTCCCATTTGTAAAAATGGGTTGTGTTCGAGTCAGGTCAAACAGTGCCGGGTTGGACCCGAACTTGACCCATGACCCAATTTTAACAGCCCTGAAGGTAGGAACAAAAGAGACAACCATTGGTTATTTAGTTGGAATTAAGAGCATAAATTGGCTTAAGCTTGACTTAAACCTGACCAAAAAACTCATTTGATTCAAATTTAGTTAATTTTGAATATTTTAGAGGGATTAAAATTATCCATTGTGAAAAATTATTTGGTGTCATAAATTTTTTAAAATAAAAATAATATCAAATTTATACCCATACATGTCATTGTGCTATGCTAGTGTTTTTAAACTTTTCACATATATATTATGTAATAAAAATAATATCAAATTACTAATGATGTTATCATAAACACACTAATCACTTTCAATTGAATATCAAATCAAGCATGATCTTCACCAGACCTCTTTAAACATTACTCCTATTGAATTGGACCTGACTAGTCACCCTGGCCTAGTCATGAGTTGACTTGGTCAATTGAACCCATACTTGGTTAACCCAGGTCAACATGGGTTAATTCAATGCATTCAATCAAGTTAAACCTTTCAAGATTTCAATCTCACTCCTTTCCATAGCTTGAACATATCTAAGCCATTAGTCAAACCTTTACATTGAAATTTGGTCAAACCCTTACATACACATGCTCATTCATTTAAACTTCAATGCATTGCTTAAAACTCTCTCTAATCTATCCTAAACAGGAAGCCACATCCTTACTTTCCACCTCAGCAGTCAACTTGACTTGTGACTAGTCAACCCAGTCAACAAAGCCCTTAAATGGCTTTAAGTGTCAACTTGGCCCAACCAAGCTATTTCCCTCCAAACCTAGGCCCATCCAGCCATTCATAATGGATCTGGAACATTCCTAGGCCATGAAACAACCTAGCACACTCTTTGGTTCAGCCAAAGTGAGACCAATGGTCCAATATACCAATGTTAGTACAAAATAGCCTTTACCTATCATTATCCCTCCCTGATGTATTAATTTCCTTATAACCACCCTAATACCTGGCATTCATCCTAGAAACCTTCCAAAACAATCCCACCCATCCACAAGCATGCTTGGGTTTGAATTTGGATAAGTGAGGAAAATGGCTTATTCCAAGCTATTAGTACTCTCTTACTACACTCAAGCTCTCCAGACTAGAGCCCTATTCATTTCATCTCCTAAGAAGCTCCTTCACATTTCCCAAGTTGAATCCAATTTGTTTCACCTTATTAGTGGCTCTAACTACAAACTTTATCCAAGGCTGATAGTTGATGATCTAGACCTTCCTAAGCTTTGAGCCCTTCATAAGAAGTGTGCTTGATATCTCAATAAGAAAAATGAGCCTAGGTTTGGCTATTTACATCCATTGGATCATGGTTAATCCTAAACCCTAGTTTTGGATCTTTAGATTTAAATAATGTTTTCAAAAATCATGTTTAAGACCTCAAAAATCATTCTCCATTGTTCTGTCAAATCCATTTAAGCTCTAATTAATGTTTCACCGATTTTTTTTAACCATTTTTGAGATCAAGAATTTCTTCATCATCTAGTGTTAGTTTATTAAATGTAAAACCTATAAAATATATGGACAATTGATCTTAAAAATCAATGATCTAGATCTCATTATTCTATTTCATGTATGAATGGTCTGGTGCTCTTAATCATTAAGATCATCATCTGACAAAATCACCACCATCCATTCAATATTGCAAATGTTCCAACAGTGTATGGAAACTGCTGAGAAAACTAAGTGGAAACCGCA
>NW_021319766.1:134910-136574 GCF_001605985.2 Dendrobium catenatum | reverse complement strand
AAATTTGAATACTAGTGCCCTTAAACATCTCAAATAGGGGAGATAAAATTTAAATATGTCAGGGACATGCCCAAATTCATTCTCCCAAGATTCTAGGCTTTGGGGAATTTAATTTAAATAAAAAATGCAATAATTCATAAAACACTAATATTAAAATTAAACTTCATATAGATGAAATCAAGACTTGGAACCATAGGGCTTTTATAGGTCTCCTTGAGACCTTTCCAATGAGCCTAAGAACACCTAATTTGGGCAAACGTATAAGGAGATATAAATTTTTGAAGATCCCTTGATTTCTTTATAAAATTAAATCCATTAATTACCCAGTCAGCCGACGTTTTACATGCGGCGCGTCGTGATTAGCGGGGCAATCATTGACGGTTAATTGGGTAACGGTCAGATTAATCGTAGGCATTAGATGGAAGATTGAATGACTACGATCAAAGAGGCTCCGAGATCGCGGGATCTAATCCACGCTGTTGATTGAAATCAATGGTCAGGATTTCATCTTCAACCTCCCACGCAAACCTGAGACTGTGAAGCTTCTCCGGCGTGATCTGAGTGATCCTGCTGGCGAACTTTGACAAAATTTCATTGAGAGGATTAGGGGAGTGGGAACCTTTAATCCAATGGTGGAGATCTGTTGGGGTGAAGGTTTCCTTTAAACTTGGATAAATTATCATAGAGAAGGTCTCAACAAATCAGCTTCTCTATCAAGAACCTTCAGGGTATGAAGGCGAGTAGATTTCCTTGAGACATTGGGACTGGAGGATGGCCAAAGGTACGACTTCGAGCGCGGTGCTGAAAGATTTTGCCAGTGCTCGCTCAAACGGATCAATGGGACGACCTAAGAAGCTGGGGAATGGCACTGGAGAGATGAGGGAGCTATGGGAATTGATTTTAAATGCTTAGAATCGAATCTGGGCTTCTGGGACGAGTTGCCCTATTCAACCACCTCCCGTGAGTTCACACGGTCGGGATTAACTGGGAGGAACCTCAGATGGGCACCAAGTGGAAAGGGACATCATACTAGAGGGCTCGTGAGCCTTGAGCCAGTGCGCCATAGTCTTTAGAAGGCTTTGGGTTAGGATCGACTGGGGGGGGACCACCAGAGCTCATTCTCCTTTGGTTTCGGCCACCCCCGATTGGGGTTGGGGTCAGGTTGATGGGAAGGAGAATGAGGACATGCTGGAATCAAGGGTGAGCTCAATTGGGCTTGGGGAGATCCAATTTGATCAGGTGGCTCTATTTGACACAAACCTGATCGGTTTGGGTCGAATTGAGCTCAACCCGACCTAAGGGAGCTTAATGGCTGGGCTGATTAAGGGAGGGGTATTGGATCATGGGAGACCCAATGCATCATGGTTTGGGTTCAATTTGATTAAGGTTAAAAAATGGCTCAAAGGGGGCCCCTCTTTTGGCACTTGGGTCAAGCCAAAAGGCTAACCCAAGTGAGCCCAAGACTTGGGCCTCCAAGAAAGTTTCTTGGGAGTCCAAGGAGCCACCCCTTGGGTTCAAATGGGATTGAAATGGTATTGGCCAAATAGTTTAAGTAGAAGGGTATGTATGGGTCATTTAGTCAAACTTGGTTGGCTTGGTCAACCAAGTTGACCCATGGCTATAACTGAGCTCAAGAGGTTTCAAAGATTATATGGGGAAGGTTT
>NW_021319766.1:131248-134810 GCF_001605985.2 Dendrobium catenatum | reverse complement strand
ATTGATTGTTAGATCAAGCTAACTCTAGGCCAAAAGTCCAATAAAGCCCTTTAAGGATATTTTGGTCATTTTGACTTTCAGACATTTCTCGGTTGAATTGAATCTGAAATGATATAGATTATTTCTTATCAAATCAATATCAAGGTATTGGAGGTGATTAAAAAATTTAGAGGGGGTTGGAAGGTCAAATTCCACTAGGTGAAAGGTCTAGTGGCATGGATTGTAAATATTTAAAGGTTTTACAACCTTAGGAATTGGATTAAGTTTATGGGGTCAGGGTCCTCCAAATGAGTTCAAATTTGGAGGGTTGACACTAGAGACATGTCACATCAATTTGAAATTGACAGATCCTGAATCAGGTGCCAATTGACTAGGTTTCAAGGTGGTGGAAAAATAAGCTAGAAAGGGCTTCAAGAGCTGAGTCCTTAACCCTGGATTCCAGGATTTAATTGAGTTAAGATCTGGATTAGGCCTAAAGGCTAGGAACTAGGAAGATCCTAAGATCTACAGTCAAAAGAAACCTAAGGTCGAAGGCTCAAGAAGGGGTTGAAAGTGACCTCATACAAAAATGAGGTCAACAAATGAATCCCCAATGTGTGTAGTAGAAGGAACTTCTTCTACGCACATCGGTGTTGGCCGAATGGCAATTTTGAGTAGGATCTTGAGAGTGTAAGGAAGGGAATCACCCAACCTTATGCCTATAGGATGCTGATAGAAGGCTTATACCTGATAGACAAATTAATAGGGAAACCAAGGTAGCTATCACCTAACATTCGGTCTAAGGAAGGGCATCACCCAACCTTAGGTCTATAGGATGCTAATAGAAGACTTACTTCTAATAGACAGATTAAATGGGAAACCAAAGTAGGTATCACCAAACCTTGGGTCTAATGAAGGGCATCACCCAACCTTAGGTCTATAGGATGATGATAGAAAAATTACTCCTAATAGACAAATTAATTGGTAAACCAAGGTACACAACCCCTAACCTTGAGTTTAAGGAAGGGCATCACCCAAGCTTAGGTCTATAGGATGCTGATAGAAGACTTACTCCTAATAGATAAATTAACTAGGAAACCAAGGTAGGCATCACCTAATCTTGGGTCTAAGGAAGGGCATTACCCAACCTTAGGTCTATAAGATGCTGATAGAAGACTTACTCCTAATAGAAAAATTAACTGTGAAACCAAGGTAGGCATCACCTAACCTTGGGTCTAAGGAAGGGCATCACCCAACCTTATGTCTACAAGTTACTGATAGAAGACTTACTCCTAGTAGATAAATTAATTGAGAAACCAAGGTAGGCATCACCTAACCTTAGGTTTAAGGAAGGGCATCACCCAACCATAGGTCTACAGGATGTTGATAGAAGACTTATTCCTAGTAGGCAGATTAATAATAATGGTCATGTGGAGAGGAAACTTGCTCCACACAAAGGACCGAAACTGGCAAACTATGATGGTTCTACGAAGGGCGTACGCCACCACTAGCGAGTCTAATCCTAAGGGAAGGAATGACCTAATCTCAAGGAAAATATAGAGGGATTGAAAAGTATAAGTGAGTGTACAGAACTGATTCAAAGTTGCAAGTCAGTAGAAAAGAAAATTTTATTGATTAATCAAACGAGCTACATCAAGCATAGTACTTCTTAAGGAAACACTCGTTGACAGGTAACATCGGGTGATTTCCTTTACAATCCACTAGCTGATATGAGCCTCCGTCATAGACAGTCTCTATAACGAACGATCCTTCCCAAATTGGTTCAAAATTCCCACCCAATTTTTGGTGGGCTAAGATAGGCCTCCGAAGGACCAAGACCAAGTCTCCTACTTGGAAGGTCATAGGTCGCACTAACTTGTCATGAGCTTGAACCATTCAAGATTTATACAACTCTAGACTTTGTTGAGTTTAGAGATGTCTCTCTTCAAGGCCTTCGAGTTCTTCGAACTGTAGTTTTGTACTTTGTTCATTCGAGATTTGATTCTGAAATGCAATTCTGAGCGAAGGAATTTGTATCTCTAAGGGTAGAACGACCTCAGATAAATACACTAGTGCAAATGGGGTGGATTGGGTCAGGGTTCTATAAGTGGTGCGATAAGCCCACAGAGCTTCCACCAATCGCTCATCCAATTACTGTTTATTGGCATTAAGGGTCTTTTTAATAATTTGCACCAAAGTTTTGTTAAAGGCCTCAGCTAATCCATTTGCCCGGGGGAAAAAGATCGTTGAGTATCTCAAATCAATATTATGGTATCTTACAAAACTATTGATTTTCAAAGACTTGAATACAAACCCATTATCGGATATGATTTTGCCGGGTATACTGAATCGATATATGATATGGTCATGACAGAACTTTAACACATAGTGGGATGTTACATTACATAGGAGAGTTGCTTCCACCCACTTTGAAAAGTAATTGGTCGCAGCTACTATGAAATGATGACCTCTCGAAGAAGGGGGTTCAATTGGCCCGATAACATCCGTGCCCCAACTTTCGAAGGGCTACGAAGCTATCGTAGGGTGTAACAAATTAGGAGGCTGATGTAGAACCACACCATGGACCTAGCATTGATGACAGTGCTTTGCATTATTCATGCAATCGTCAACTATTGTAGGCCAGTAGTACCCAAGTCTTTTAATTTTTAATTTCATTTTTGGGCCCGATTGATGTGCACCGCAGTCCTGAATGAACCTCATTAACGATCTTCAAAGCTTCCCGTGTTTGTCCAAACAATGTAGCCACATCTGATCGAATGATCGATGGTACAGTGAATTGTTGACTAGTGCATAAGATAGGGCACATTTCTTAATATGGTTGGAGAGAGATTTATCCTAGGGAAGTTTTCCCTCTTGAAGGTAATCGATTAAAGGTCATCTCTAATCGCCTTCTTCTTCAATCGTCGAAGAGGCTTAAAGGACTTGGAGAGGTTTCTTACTGATATATTCCAAATCTATAGGAGAGAGGGCTTTGCAACCCTGAATCCTTATAGGGATATAATCTTCCTCTGGGCATGCGAATTCCTTTGCAATCTTTGCTAAGGCATTAGCTGTAGAATTGCTTCCATGGAGAACCCTATATAGAGTCACGATAAGAATTTGTTCAAGCAAGTGAAGGGTATACTGGTGGTATTTTAAAAAATTTGGATTCAAGATCATATAAGTTCAAGCAATTTGGTTAATCACCAATTGAGAGTCACCAAAGATCTTAATCGCTTTAATCTCCATCAAAATTGTAAGTTTAAAACCAATTATGAGAGCTTCATATTTGGCCTCGTTATTCATGCAAGGCTCCGATAAGTGGTAGGAAAATTGCATCATCCCTCTCTCTGGTGTTATAATAATTAAGCCAACTCCAACCTTTCCAGGGATTATAGATTATTGGGCTGCATCCCGGTGGAAGGATGTCGCACCATTAAAATATACCTCCCAGACAGCTTCTTCATATTTCCTCAAACTCATGACTTGTTCATCGGGTAAATTATCGTTTAAAGGAGAATCCACCGGCAGCGGGTGCGCTACCAGGAAATTGACAATGACCTGTCCTTTTACAGCACGGAGG
>NW_021319766.1:121729-127379 GCF_001605985.2 Dendrobium catenatum | reverse complement strand
AAGCCCAACACTTAGATTAAGTTGGGGCACTTCTGGACGATTCTGGAATCTCAAAGTGTCTCCTACTCTTCCCCATTTGATCCTGCTAATAACTCCTCAACTTCGATCCATTCCCATTTGAGATTACAAAATTCACCTCTCTTTGATATCACTCCTAAAAAATCTAACAAAATTTTGCCACTATTTTAATCAAGAGTTTTTATAGGGGACTTTGTCTCCCTACGATACAATTAACTTTGAGGGCTTGCGCTCGTTGGAGATTTAGAACCACACATGTGCCTGATTTTAAAAATTGATTTTTCAAAATTCGTATTGGATTCCTTTGGGAATATTATCACATTCAAAGAATTATTATTGAATAATGTTATATCTCTTTGGGGAGATATATCTTTCTTTGATAAGGCTTTTGATGTGAACTCAATGATCACACTTCTTCAATATTATAGCTAGATATTTAATTGAACTTCATTTTGGTCCTTCGGTGCCACACGAAGTTCTCTTTAGACTCCGGTCACAATATTCAAGATGATATTCATAATTCTAAATTGAATCCCGTTTTGGAATTTTATTTTCACCTTTCAAGGTGATATACTCTTTCTAACGGGACAATTCGATTTTAGATTTAGAATTCAATCTTAATTCCAAGATTCCTAAACAAAACTAAACTTTCCAAAACCTGTTTTCAAAATTCCACCAATAAAAAAATGGCACGCCCGATGGGACTAAATTTCTCTCTCCATCTTTAATAGTGACAAAATTTATCTCATCGGTAGTCTTGACTACCTTTCTTCTGTTGGTCCCTCGACACATTTCTCTCTTTGGTGAGTGTGGCCAACATATAAAATAAGATGCATATTAAAAAGAGAGGTCATACCTCCAAGTTTCTTTTAATTTAAGTGTTGACTCTAATTTTTTCCTTCTTCCCTCAGGTCCACCAGTGAGGTGATAATGTCAAATCAGATTCTTGGGATCTCCTTTCAATCCTATGAATTTATAATTAACAAATTTTAATTCAATACATAAATCCTTAAGATTGAAAGGATTTTTAAAGATCATAATTTTAGTATTTTGAAATGCCATAGCCTTAACCCCTCACTTCCTCTTTTGACCTTTAGAGGTGTGGAGAGTTAGGCTACCCACTATACTTGGGTTTTCTCACAATTTGATAAGCCTTCGGGCAAGGGGAAACTCTGCCCGTTGTGTTTTGGAAATTGTGAAAAACCCACCTTAAATCTCACAAAATTCAATTTTTCTCTTAAAACTCTCTTCAAATTTCAAGTCGCCACATGTTATCCCATAAAATCCCTCTGTGGGCTAGCATGTGTTACAAAATTTAATTATTTTCTCTAGCACATATCTAATCTCCTTACCCCACTAATATGTGTTGGGTGATAATTTCTACCACTCAATATACATTAGAGGGTTGAGATTCTCTTATGAGTCTTGATCTTCTAAAAAAAAATTTCCTTTTAAAAGAAATCTAATTCCAATCCTCTCTTTAACTTTCAGAAAATTCCAAATGGCTTGCAAATTAATCTTATCTTTTGACAGAGAGCTTTCCTCAACAGTGAATGACCAAGGAAGCACTATCTTCTTTGGGATGGGATTTAATACCCTTGAGTTCTCTATGGACAGACACTAGATAGTTAGCTTGGATGCCAGTAAGGAAGCTCCCCCACTGGTTGAGTTAATTATGGGATCTGCACCCACCTTGCCAGTAGTTAGTGATGAGCAGAAATAGTCTGAATGAGTTGTTAAGGTGCCCACTGAAGTTAAATCTATTTTTGAGGAAGGATCCAGTTCTGGACTTACCTTTCCACTAAGAACCAGAAAAAGAACTATCTTAGGAGACTTAGGAAGAGGATCTCCAAGGCTAAGAGAGTTGTACCTTTTAAAACTTTGGCCGGAGTAGAACCTGAGGCTGCTGACGAGCTGCCTATTCCTTCTTCCTCTCCCCTCCTCAAGGGGAGTCGCTTCTACCCCCTCGCTGATGCTTAGGGGGGTGAAAGGGCAGCTAGGATAGCTCATTCCACACCATGCCCAGTTGACTATTAAACCAAGAGGACTCCAAAAGAAAAACACCTTCAGAGGATAAGGACATTAAGAAATATAATTAACAACTATGCTGCACAGTTTGGGCAGACTAAAGTGCAGTATGTAAAATAGTTAAAATGAGTTATCTCCCATCGCTTTCAGAAGGAGATCTTAAAAGAAGAAGTTTTTGAGGAAAAGAACTTGACCCCTCAGCCTGTTAGGAAGAACAAGAAATATGTCAAACAACCTGTCACCTCTGTACTAGTTGATGGATATCATTGGGTGCCAAGCCTTCCATCCTCTAAAATGGAAGATATTGTATTGACTGGGTCTGAGAGAGGACACCTTTCTACTGGTAGACCCCCGGTACCCCTTCCTAGACCTATAAAGTTGGCCTCAATGATTGTCAAGCAAAGGGAGACTGAGATTCGAAGACCTGTAAATGTTAAGGGCAAGAGGCCTAAGTCCCCTGAGCAAAAATTTGTGCCCAAAAAAACCAAGTTGGAGGACTTGCCACCACCTTCTAAAACTTATAAGTTCATTCTTCAACTCCAACGGGTTCTAGTCACTCCTTCTCTAGTCCCACTTGATAAGATGGATGTTTCCGTCAGTACACCAGTTGTCACAATTGATAGTGCTCCTTCCACCAGTTTAGTTCATGTTTTAGTCACCACCACAATTACTGCCCTAGTTGATGACTCCCAAGATCTGAGTATCATTCCTAGGCTCCCCAGTCAGGTGTCTAAGGACCTTACCTTGCCAGATGTAGGACCCATCACCTTACAAGCTCCTACTTCACCCCCCAAGGTATATGTCCCTCACCCTGTAGAGGATGCCACTCTTCTGACTACTAGTTCTGGGATAGTCGAAGAGGAGAGAACTGACCATGATCTAGAAATAAAAGATGAACCAATTTTAGAGCCTCAGCCATATTCTAATCCAAAGCTTACAGAAATCATCTCCAAGTTAGATTCTAAAGAACTATTTAACATGGCTGAATATAAAGGGTACTTTCCCTTCGATCCCAAGTGAATTGGGGATAGACCGGTCAAGAAGGTAGTACAAGAAATAAGGAATATTCTATTGAATAAAGAAAAATGGCCACTTTTGACCCAGATCTGGAAGACCTCCTCGGAGATGAGGATGATTATGTTGGTAGCATTTATATGGTTGAAACTAGGGGGTCTAATAAAGAAGTTGATCCCAGCAAGCGTTGACCTATTAGAGATGATGATTAACCTACTATTGAGTCAGATTCATATGAGTCAGTAAAAGCTAGAGATGAGGAGCATATAAGAATCTTGGAGACTCAGCTAGCGGGCATGATGTCATAAGTCAGGGAAATACAAGAAAAGTTTGATAAATCATAACAAGAGTCCCTTAAAATCCAACAATTAGCTTGAGAGATCATAGAAAAAGCTAAACGGGCAGAATCTAGTTCCAAATCCCTTGACTCAGCACCTGTGATCCCTCCTTGCCCACCAGAAGCACATATAGTTCAGCCTATAGTTTCTGCTTCCCCTCCAATTCTACCTCAGAAAGACATTAAACAACTGATTGAGGACCAGGTAAAGGAGGCCTTAGCTCTTTCACAAGGGATTGCGTCTATTCCAAAGGGTATACCCTACCCTGAGGAATATGACTCAGTTCCTTTACCAAAGGATTTTGTGCCACCGTCATTTAAAATTTTCATCGGAGTCGAAAACCCGAGGCAGCATCTGGCCCACTTCCAAGCGAGCTATTGCAACGTAGGAGGGTCGGATGCTCTACTTTTTTATCAATTTATAAGTAGTCTATCCAGCATTACTTTTGAGTGGTACGCCGATCTGCCCAACGGTTCAGTAAGAATCTTTAGCGATCTAGAAATTTTTTTTTCTAAAGAGGTTTTTTGGAGCGCAACAAAGCACTACTGTGAGCGATCTTGTTGTTGAAAATTAAAGAAGGGCGAGTCTCTAGTTGAATACATCTTGCGGTCGTAAAACCTCACAATGAAGTCTGAACTCCAGTTGCAAGAACAACATGCCGTGGAAATTCTTCTAAAGAATATTCATGGCCCGATTGCTTTTCTCTTGAATGGTTTCACTATTAAAACTTTTAAAAACTCCTCAACAAGGCTAGCAATTTGCAAGAAGAGGCTCCTAGGATGCCATTCTTATGAGAGCAGCCTAAAGAAAAGAAGGGTCCTAAGTTGGTGAAAACTTTTGAGAAGAAAACTATGGTCTCAGCAATTGACAAAGGGAAGAGGGCAGTTGTTAGTCAGCCTAGCACTCCACCTCCACCATAGCCACCTCAGAAGCAGCCGTTTTAGATAATTCCTCAGCATACTAGAAATCCCTCCTTCTTCCCTTTTAGAGAGAGATTGGCGAAACCTTATTCATTTAAAAGGGAGTCGATAAAAAAGATTTTTAAGAGTTTGTTATAGAAGCCGGATTTCCAGTTGCCAGAGGCTAGGGGCCAGAGAATGAGAGTAAGAAAGAAGATCCTAAATACTGTTCGTACCACCGGATCCTTAGTCACCCACTCAAGGACTGTGTTGTATTCAAAGATTGGCTCTAGAGAAACTACATTCAAGGTAATATTATAATTACTAAAGATTTTTATGTGGATCCAGAATAGGCCTCAGTCAAAACTATCTCAGGTAATCTTCCTAACTCTTCTCTTTCAATCAAAGATGGTTGGGACATTGATCTATCTCGGGTATTTAAAAAGTCGATTAACAAATCTTTTCATCTTTCTCAACTACTGACTATGATAGCCTAGGGCTCGGTGTGGGAAGTTGACCTGGATGCTTCGCAGGAGGATGTTGAGCCACTTCCCTCTCCAGTAGTCATAGGAACTACTGTAAAATATGTAAAAGAAAAGAGAGATGATTTTGTAGAGAGGAAGTGTATTGATGAGAGATGTATTAGAGTGGTGGATGGTGGTGTGAAAACCCTTTCCCCTCTCTTGTTATCTGACTTTTACTTTGCCCCACAAAGGCAAAGGGTAAAAAAATGAATAAAAAACATCCTTTTACCTCTATCTTGATGATTAGCCATAAGTCTGAAATGTAACTCGATGACTCTCTTATTTTAAATCAAAATTTTGGTGAAGTAAATGTCAATGTCAAACAAACTCACCTCCCCGATTCGACCACTCAAGGAGATGTCAAACCTTATCAGAAAGTGATTTCCACCAATTTAATTTTCACGGAAGTCCTATCGAGATAGAGTTTTTAGATTCTGGCTCTCTTTCTGGAAATGATGATCCGATGCCTACGGTGAGTGTAGAGACTACTCTAGTTTGCCAGCCCGAGGATATCGAGTAGGTGTAACTTCATGGCGGTAAAGTCTTACCCCCTAGGCTTCCCCCACAGGATAAAGACAAGCAATCCACCTTCGAAGATCTAAATCCAAACTCCCCTCAATAATCTGAATTTCCTTTAATTCTATCAGGTTTTGAGTCTATTGTTCCTACTATTGATTATAATGTCCCTGCCCATCTTAGAAAGTTACCAGCCAAATTAAGTATTTATGATGCCCTCCTTCTTTCCAAAGAAATAAGGGAGTGTTTAATCAAAGCACGTATCATCCCCAAGATTTGCCTCACCCAATTGGCTTCAACTTCAAAAGATGAG
>NW_021319766.1:32245-121629 GCF_001605985.2 Dendrobium catenatum | reverse complement strand
CATTGAGTTTAATTGATTTGGAATTTTCTACAATTAGTTATGAATTTTAGAAGTTTGGATATTTTATTGAATTTTCTAATTACCTTAATTAAGAAGCCTTTTTAATAGTTTCAACCAAAATTAATCCTAAACTTCTTGAAATAAACCTCAAAGATCTGAAATAGTCTAAGGGGTGATCAACAAGTGTTTAAAGATTTTTTGGGATTTCTTTAATGATTTTTAATTAATTAAAATTAATTAAATATTAATTTTGATTAAAATTGAGTTAAAATATATTTTGATGTCATATTAAAGGGATTTAAATTTCTAATTATTAAGGGGTTAATTAGGGTCAGTTAGAGGTGTTTTAAGGAATTTTCATGATTAATCTTGATTTATTAGAATTTTGTTAAGGCTAAAGGGTAATTTTAGAGATGAAATATTATAGCTCCTACTTGGTAAACCAAATGGGCACCAAATCTAGTGAAATTTGGACCATGAGATCACCTTATCCCAAGGCCTAAACACACCAAATTCAATCCTAAATGGATTTCTCTAAGGTGGCTTACCAAGCCACTTAAGATGACCTCTAAGTCACCTTAGGAAAATTATAGGGAGCTATCCTAAGGTTGGTTGAGGTAAAATCACTGGCCTTAAACTCCCTATACTACACATCATCATCTCACTCAAAATCAGACCCTAATTCTCATTGGATAGGTCATAACTCCAATTTGGATTTAAGGGTCAACCCATGACCCTTGAATCAAAATTGGAATACTAGTGTTGTTAAACATCTCAAATAGGGGAGATAAAATTTGGACATGTCAGGGACATGGCCAAATTCATTCTCCCAAGATTCCAGGCCCTTATGAATTTAATTTAAATAATAAATACAATAATTCACAGGTCACTAATATTAAAATTAATCTTCATATAAATTCAATCGCGACCTAGAACCATAAAGCTTTTGTAGGTCTCCCTAAGACCTTTCCAATGAGCCTAAGAACACCTAATTTGGCCAAGTGTGCAGGGAGATATCAATTTTTTAAGATCCCTTAATTTCTCTGTAAAATTAAATCCATTAATTACCCAGTTAGCCGGCGCTTTACACGCGGCGCGTCGTGATTAGCGGGGCAATTATTGACGGCTGAATGGGTAACGATCGGATTAACCATAGTCGACGGATGGAAGATCGAACGGCTACGATCAAAGGGGCTCCAAGACTGCGAAATCTAATCCACGCCGTTGATTGAAATCACCGATCAGGATTTCATCTTCAACCTCTTGAGCGAATCCGAGACCGTGAAGCTTCTCCGGCGTGATCCAAGCGATCCCGCTAGTGAACTTCGACAAAATTTTGTAGAGATGATCAGGGGAGAGGTAACCTTTAATCTAATGGTGGAGATCCGCAAGGGTGAAGGTTTCCTTCACACTTGACCAGACTACCTAGCTAGGGAGCTCGGGATGGAGAAATTACCACATATAAGGTCTCAACGAATGATCTTCTATATAAGGAAGCTTCAAGGGATGAAGGCGAGCAGATCTCCTTCAAATGTCAAGATCAGAGGATGGGCGAAGGTACAACTTCGAGCGCCGTGCTGAAAGCTTTCGCTGGAGCTTGCTCAAACGGATCGACAGGATGGCCTGGGAAGCTGGGGAATGGCACTGGAGAGACGAGGGAGCTATGGGGAATGATTTCGAACGCTTAGAATTGAATCTGGGCTTCTGGGATGAGTTGCCCTATTCAACCACCTCTTGTGAGCTCAGACGACGGGATTAACTAAGAGGGACCTCAGATGGGTCCTAGGTGGAAGGGGACATTATACCAGAGGGTTCGTGAGCCTTGAACCAGCGAGCCATAGCCTTTGGAAGGATTTGGGTCAGGATCGACTGGGGGTACCACCGGAGCTCATTCTCCATTGGTTCCGATCGTTGCCGGCCAGGGTTTGGGTTAGGTTGACATGGAAAAGAGGATGGGGACATGTTGGAATCAAGGGTGAGCTCAATTGGGCCTGCGAAAGTCCAATTTGATTAGGTGGCTATGTTTGACCCAAACCTAATCGGTTTGGGTCGAATTGGGCTGAACCTAGGTTAGGCCAGACCCTGGGATTGATATGGGAGATGGGTCTGGGTCTGGTCCACCCAATACAAGTGGAAATTGGGTTCAATTTGTTCTGGGTTCAAAGATGGCTTGAGTTGATATGGTTTTGGCTACATTGAGCTAACCCATAAGCTGACCCAAGTCAACCCAAGGCAAGGACTGGCTGGAGGAGGTGTATTGGATGTAGGGTAGCCTAATGGAGGTGTTGTTCATGTTCAATTAAGCTTAGGATAGAAGTTAGCTCAGTCCCAAATGGTTTTGGCCACTTTGGGTTAGCCTAACTCTTGACCCAAGGGGGCTTAATGGCTGGGCTGATTAAGGGAGGTGTATTTGGTCATGGGAGACCCAATGACACCATGGTTTGGGTTCAATTTGATTAAGGTTGAGAAATGGCTCAAAGGGGGCCCCTCTTTGGGCACTTGGGTAAAGCCAAAAGGCTAACCCAAGTAAGCCCAATACTTGGGTCTCCAAGAAATGTCTCTTGGGAGTCCAAGGAGCCACCCCTTGGGTTCAAATGGGATTGAAATGGTCTTGGCCAAATAGTTTAAGTGGAAGGGTATGTATGGGTCATTTAGTCAAACTTAGTTGACTTGGTTAACAAAGTTTACCCATGGTTGGAATTTAGCTCAAGAGGTTTCAAAGATCATGTGGGGAAGGTTTCAAAAATTGATTGTTATATTAATCTAACTCTAGGCCAAAAGTCCAATAAATCCCTTTAAGGGTATTTTGGTCATTTTGACTTTCAGCCAGTTCTCGGTCAAATTGAATCTGAAAAGATGTAGACTATTGCTTAATAAATCAATATCAAGGTCTTGGAGGTGATCAAAAGATCTAGAGGGGGTTGGAAGGTCAAATTCCACTAGGTGAAAGGTCCAATTGCATGGCTTGTACATATTTGAAGGTTTTGCAACCTTTGGAATTGGATTAAGTTTATGGGGTCAGGGTCCTCCAAATGAGTTCAAATTTGGAGGATTGACACTAGAGATATATCACTTCAATATGAAATTGACATACCCTGAATTAGGTGCCAATTGACTGGGTTTCAAGGTGGTGAAAAAAAAAGCAAGAAAGGGCTTCATGACCTAAGTCCTTAACCATGGATTCTGGGTTTGAATTGAGTTAAGATCTAGATTAGGGCTAAGGGCTAGGAACTAGGAAGATTCTAAGATCCATAGTCCAAAGAAACCTAAGGTCCAAGGAGTGATCTCATACAAAAATGAGGTTAACAGAGTCACCCCACAAGGTTATTCACTTGGGTACTTGCTTTCAGCTATAGTTCCATAACACTTAAGACTCATCATGGTTCTTATCATGAAAGAGGGAGGCTACATGTAATGGTTAGGAAGTTGAATAGGTGATCTTAATGTTAAGTGTGCTTTGATAAGAGTACTTGTAAAAAGGAAAGTGAGAATGTTAATCTTTATTATGTGATTTATTTTCTAATATTTTATGTTTTATTTTCCTCTCGGTCAATTTATCATTTTCTTTTACTTTTCTTGATGTGGGCAAGCTAGCCAAAATAAATTTTTAGTTTGAAACATAACTTGCCAAGGCTATTCGGTAGAGAATTAATAAGTAGTAGACCTAATTTGAGTAGCAACTTTCCTTTACATGCATGTCTAAAAGTTTGTGAGGGTTGTTAAACCTTAATGAACTAGTCCGAGGCTAACCAAAAGGGGAGTGAATTGGTTATTTAAAAAATTTCTTAAGGTAAAAAGAAAATCTTTTAAAATCTTTTTAAATATTTTAAAACAAACAATTTGTGCGAAAGCAAAAATAATATCATAATAACGAAATTTAGAGATTTTAAACACAAAACCAATCATATAAAATGCAGAAATCATATGCAAAAAAGTAAAAAGAAAGAACCTACGCTCACTCCAAGAAAACCTCCTTTCTAGGTATTGCACTAAAAGTAGTATATCTCCTTTTACCACCATAGTAAGGTGGAGAAGCCCTTACAAAATCTTTCCACCGACCAAGTGAGGCAGATTTCCTTGAATCCTTTTACTCCCTCCTAGAGTAGGCAGAGAACCTACAAATCCTTTTACTCCCTCTTGGAGTATGCAGAGAACCTTGGATTTGATGTTGTTGAAATTCTCCCAAGAACCACCAAGGAACTAAGAAAGAAGATTAATGAAGATGGTGGAAACCTTACGTAGAGCAACCTTTGTGAATCCCTCACAACTCCCCCCCATAATGATCTCTTTCTCTCAAAGCTCTCTTAGCTTCCTTCTCTAAGCTCTCTCTTAGGTCAACCCAACAACAAAAGATTTTCTAATAAGAGTATTAGAAATCCTTAAATAGTGGGCTTTCAAAAAAAAACCTAAATTTTAATAGATATATCTTCTATTCGTACAATATGATATACATATTTTATAGTACGATCAGTATAATTCAAACTCATCCAGTAAGATCATTCAGATGAACTGTTTAACTGTTATAACATTTCATACAGTATGATTAAAAAATCATATGGTATGAACTATGGAAACTCCTGTTCGTTTTGGATGATCCTTGGGACGAACAACTTTATACACGTTCATTTTGGATGATCCTTGGGATGGCCAACTTTGTACAGGTTGATCATCCAACACTATGGACATCATACAATATGATTAGTGCAAAAATCATAGATTTCATTTAGTATGATCTCTGGGTTGACTAATTTCATACATGAGTAATCATATAATATGAACTCTATTGTATAGTATAATCAATCACAATAATTATCCATGATTTCATTTCCTAATATAAATGGATTAATTAAAAAAGATTTTGATTATGGCATATAGTATAAAACAAATCGTATTATACAATCAATAAAAAATTAGTATCTTTCAAAACCTTTGGAGGCTAAGGTTTTGACATAGTAAATATTTTGTACAGTACAAATTACTTTGTATAGTATGAAACCAAGATCTTATAATATGAATTACTTAAAAATAAAGCTCTCTCAAAAATATTTTGATCTCTCCCCTGTGTATGTGCAAGGTTACTCAGTAATGATATCCACCCAATTACATGACACAACTCAAGAAAGGAGAAAATACATAATAAAAAGAAAATCAACTATAGCCCTAGTCTATCCAATCTTGAGTTGATCAGAATTGCAAGTGAACAGCGGACTGATTTTCTTAAATATTAGTGCACACAAAAAAATAAATATAAAATATCATAGAAATAATAGAAAGCTGTATCAGACACAATAATTTTTATTATCATTAAAATAATAATGCATGAATCAAGTTTGCAACAATTTATTTTTGCTTGGGGCCTCAAATCTTCTAAAAGGAGTAGTTTGGTTTATATGGATAAAAATATTGTGTCAACTGATTTGATTTATATTTCTTTAATCAAATCTACATAGTTAATAGTATACCATCTTGAAAGTTAGACTAATTCTTTACTAGCGATTCAAGAATAAAAATGATTTTTTTACTTTCATATTAAAAAAACTTAAGCATAAGGAATATAATTTTAATCTCGAAGGATAAAAGTAACATTCACTTATCATTTTAGAAATGAAACTAACCAAGGATAAAACTTCAGTCTACAAGTAATAAAGTGAATTATCTTTTCCTTCCACATTAACTTCAGCTAACACCGGATGAGGAGATTATGGAATTAGGAGATTAACTTAAAATTATTGTACATAATATTAATGGTTTTCCAGAGATAGGAGTGGCCAAAAATGGAGGATTTATCATATACCATTTAATATTATCAAAAGCCTTCTTACAACTTTTATCACTTTGGAAATGAACTTCATTCTTATAAATGGATACAAAAGGTTTACATCTACCTAATATATTTGATATAAATCTTCTCAAATATACTAACCAACCTTAAATGGATCTCAATTGAGTGAGACTTCTAGGTGGCTGCATTTTGAAAATAGCTTTAGTTTTACTTGCATCAATTTAAATTATGCAGGGTTTTAACACAAAACCTATTAACTTAACTGAAACACCAAAGGCACACTTTAAACATTTTTATTTAAGATTATATTAGCATAGTAAATCAAAAATAATTCTTAGGTCATTTAAATGGTCTTCCATTTCATGACTTTTAATGACTAGAATAATGGCATAAAACTCAGCCTGTTGGTGGATAAGTTTTTTAAAATAACCTCTTCATTAGTCTAAATGACATATATTTATATCTATAGACTCTTATTGGTGTTTTTAATGTTGTGTACTTTTTTTCATCAACAACTAACTTTATTTTATTATAGTCGAATAAGCCATCCATAAAGAAGAATATTGCATGCAAAGAAGCAATATCTACCGTGAGTTCTAGCATAAGAATCTAGAAATCAACATTAGGATTGACTTTATTTAGATCTCTAAAGTTAATGCATACATGAATTTGACCACTTTTCTTCTTTACTAGAACCATAATGGCAAACTAGGTTGTATATTTCACCTCTCTAATAAAATAAACTTTAATTAAATTCTTGACTTTGGCTATTACTTATTGGTCAATTTCAAGTCACATTCACCACATTGCTTATTTTATGAGAACCATATTGAGTTGAATCTCTAGTTTATGAAATGTAATATCCAGTGATAACTTCATTATTTCTTTATAACTCCAAGCAAAATAATCATTAATCATCAAGAGTAAATTGATTATTTTATTCCCCTCATCCCTTTCTAATAAGGAACTTATGAAGATCAAGTGAGGGACTTTTGCATTACCCAAATTTATATCTTTTAATTCATCTACTGTAGATTTAATCTCCTCTTCTAATTTGGAGGGTGCATCCCTAACTTAAGATTCATCGTGATCATCTGATATATCTAAATCAAATCATTAAGAAATTTAACATCTCATATAAGAATGGGCCATTTAAATCAAATCAAAAGATCGATAATTTCAAAAAAACTAAAGTAATGTTTTTTCAAAAATCTTTTAATAAATCATCTCTTCTAAATGATCAAACTGCTGAAGATGTTGTTAGTAGGGAGAATGAAGGCAATCCAGAAACTACTGAAGATATTCAAGTACAAAATGCAGAGAAGGAAGGAGTAGTTGAGGAGAATGAAGATAATCCAATAAATGCTCTTAGTAGGGAGGATGCAGTTGTAATGGAGATTCCCAAAGAACTCAGTGTGATTTCTGAAGCTAAGGAGACCTCTGGTATCATTCCAGTAATTCAATATTCACCTGATGATAAGAATTAGTTCAATATTCTTAACCTCTGTACAATTGAAACGGAGGGAATCCTTGGTTCTATATCAACAGAAGGAGAACTAGAGGAAGGTGAATTTCAATGCACCAACATTAATATTGCTGAAACAAAAATAGAGAGGTTGGCAGATTATGTTAAATGCAAAGGTAAGCTCCTTAAAGAGCTCAATTCTATGGGCAAAGATAACATATTGACTCAAAGAAGGAAAGGAGAAGCAGCTACGAAGATTAAGAATGGGATTAATCCCATTTTTAAACCCAAATGACATCTCCAGCCTTTTGGAATTGCAGGGGGGCTAGTAAATTAGAAGCCTCTCGTTACTTAAGGCAGTTTGTAAAAGCATTTGAAACATTATATGTTGGGTTAGTAGAAACGAAGGTTCCGTCTTTTGACAGAAGTGAAGTCAACAAACTAATTGGTAATGGTTGGGATTTCTTTAGCGTCTCAGCTGAAGGTCATTCAGGGGGATTACTGATCTATTGGAAGACCAGCATTTGTACATTTACAATAGTTCATGCTTCACCTCAAGCTGTACTCAGATTGTTTAAAATACAAAACAAAGGTGAGTGACTAATTGCAATGACTTATGGTAGTAAAGACATCTACAAGAGAAGACAACTGTGGGTGGATCTACAAGTCTTTTTGAATACCAATCTTCCATTCATACTGGGAGGAGATTTCAACTGCATATAATCTCAAGAGGAGAAGAGGGGAGGTAAGAGATTTGTTTTCTCTCAGGGACCTCAAGATATGCAAATGTTTATGAATAGCTATGATTTTCATGACATTAGGATAATTAGTCCAAAGTATACTTGGTGCAACAACAAGAAGGGGGGAGCACTCATTTTAGAAAGGCTAGATCAATGTCTATTAAACTTATCAGCTTTGAAGATTATACAACCAGTAGTGGTTCATCATCTTGGGAGAATTGCTTCAGATCATTGCCCAATAGTGATAAAAGTTTTTACTTCAGGATACCAAAGATCCAAAAAATGCAGTTTTAAGAAATCTAGACCTCTTTCCCAGCATCCAGAGGTATAGTAGCTAAAACTTGGTCAAAATCAGTTGGAGGGGTTGACATTCAGATATTGAATCTTAAATTCAAAAGAGCTCTCAAGGCATTATTCCATTGGAGTAGAGCCAAGCATTCAAATCTTAAAAATTTGAAGGAAATTTTGAAGGAGGAAATTATCAGGTTGCAAGAGGAGGAAGCCAATACAGGAGGTCTTTTGGTTTAGAAGGTTTGTCTGCTAAGTTTCAAGGTGAAGGAGTTAAACTCTACATTGGGAAGGCTTAGCTCTTGGTGGAGAAAAAGAGCTAAAGTTAAGTGGAATAAAGATAGTGATTCTAACTCAGAATATTTCCACTTTGTTGCTTCAACAAGGAATAATAGCAATTACATAAAACAAATTAAAAATCCTGAAGGTAGATTGACTGAGGAGCAAAGAAACATTGAACAATTTTTTTATATATATATTTCAAAGAGTAGTGGAAATTCAGGAGATGTTCTCTAGCTGGTTGGCCGAAGTTTAGCAGAGCTCTAGATGAAGGACATAAAAACTGACTCAAATCTGAATTTTCTTAGGAAGGGTTGGAAACTGTCATCACTCATTTGGAAAGTAACATATCACTTGGAGTAGATGGTATATCACACTCCTTCATTGAATTCTATTGGCTTATTATCATGAATGAAGTTTAGAAGGCTATATGTCAATTTTTTAATTCAGGAGTTATGTGTGAGGATTGGAGGGAAACTTTGGTTGTTCTCATCCCCAAACTTAAAAATCCACTGACACCCTCCAATTATAGACCTATTAGTCTAAATAACTCCATTTACAATATAGTGGCTAGAATGTTAGTGAATCGACTGTTAACTTCATTCCCAAAATGATTTTAGAAAATTAACTTACCTCTATTAAGGGGAGATCCATTTCTAATAATATCTTGCTCACACAACAAATCATCAATAAATTCAGATATTCTAAACCAAAAAAGGGCATGATGGCTATTAAAGTGGACATGGATTAGGCATATGATAGTATGGGGTGAGAAACCTTGAAGCAGGTGTTAGAACAATATGGTTTCCCATGGACATTCTTGAATTTACTTCTTCAGTGTGTAGTGGACACCATATATTCCATTATAATTAATGGTCTCAATACTAATTGGATTCGGGCAAAGTGCGATTTTAGGCAGGGATGTTCTTTATCCCCCTATTTGTTTATTATGTGCTCACAACTGCTAACCAAAGCTTTTAATCAGAAAGGTGCTAAGATTGGAGTCAAGGTGGCCCCAAATGTTGATAAAGTATCTCATCTATAGAATTTTTATGACATTATTGTATTTTTGAAAGCAAACTGAAGAAATGCAAAGAAGATTAAGAAGATTATGAAGAATTACAGCATCTTAACTGGACAAAGAATAAATGAACAAAAATCCTCATTGCTATTGGGAAATTCAGTTAGAAGAAGCAAGTCCAAGGCATTATCCAAAATCCTGGGAATTAAAGAAGTTAATGAGCTGAGTTATCTTGGTGTTAGAATGCCATTGAGAAGACTAAAAGCTTTAGATTTCTTAGGTGTGTTGGAGAAAGCTTTTGATAAGCTTAATATTTGGGGAAATTGTTACCTTACTTTGTCTTTTAAGCTTAAATTAATTAAGTCCTCATTCTTAACTATTCCAATTTTCATTTCTACTCATTCTTTGGTTCCAATGGGAGTTTTAAGAGAACTTGACAAGTTGAGTAGAGATTTTCTTTGGATGAAACATGACAGGAGTAAGGGTATTCATTATGTGGATTGGGGAACTCTTTGTAAATAGAAAAATCTGGGAGGTCAAGGAGTAATGTCAGCTTCTGACAAAGTTGGACCATGGAGAACTAAATTTCTATGGAATCTGTTATCCAATCCATCTTCATTGTTGAATAGAATTTTAATTGCAAAATACGGGACAAAATTCTTGAATTCTGAAGCCGGAAAGGGTGTTTCACCTACACAGAAGATCATTACAAATGGGGTAAATTTCTATAGTAAATAGTAAGATGGAAGGTCTTGGAAGGGAAGAGTATTGATACAACAAAGGATATTTGGATCCTTGATAAATGTATCGACAAGTGGCCAGCCTTTGTTGCTTATTTACAAGAAGAACAACGTTGCTTAAAGTTTTTTATTTAGGAGGGAAGTTGGAACATCCTGAAACTACAATAAGCTTTTGGAAAAGAGCTGGTAGAACTAATATCCTCTATCCCGATTAGTGCTGATTTTCATGATGATGAAATGGAAATTCGGTACAAGAACTCTGGTAAGACGTTGGCAGCCTTGAATTTAGATCAAAGCAGTAGATATGAAGAAGAGGATGGCAACTGGAGATGGATAAACAATTTGAAATTAAGGCCAAGAGTGGAAATTATTTGGTGGAGATTGATTCACAGAGCAATTCCTTCAAATGAATTCTTGATGTATAGGAGAATTATCAATCGAAATGGTTGTCTGAGAGGGTGTAGTGCAGTTGAGGATGCTGAGCACATAGTAGTCCATTATTTTTTCTTTAGAGAAGTTATAAAGACCACTAATAAGTGGGGTTTTAGGATCCCTACTATATCAGATTTGAAGAATTGCTATAAGGAGTTGTTAGATTTGTCTAAAACAAATCCTTTCATGGGTAATTTTTACTGTTCAACTATCTTCTTTTCTTGGAAAAGCAGAAATAAGCTTGTGCACGGAAATAAGGAGGACAGTCTACATGTAATAGTAGCTAATTCTATTAGCTTTTCTTCATCCTCGTATAGACATGATCTAATTTCGCTCAACTAGGATTCCAATCAGCTAACGCTGTTTTGAACCTCTTGGAATCCCCCTCCAACCAAATGGATCAAACTTAATGTGGATGCATGTCTTGGCATGGATTATACTGTAGGAGTAGGAGGAGTAATTAGATACAGAAAAGGTAGATTTTTGTTTGCCTTTGGTTTCAAATGTCTACATTGGGATATCTCAACTTTGGAAATGGAAGCTATTATTTTCTTGAAGTAGGTAGTTCAAGAAAGGATGTATGAAGCAAAAGGTATCATTATCAAGGGAGATAATTATAATGTCATGAAGCACATCCAGAAGGTTATAAAGGAAGGAAAGATCGAAGGTAATAGCTCAAGTATACTTGATTTTTTCTTTCTGAGAAATTTCAATCAAGTTATTATTCAATTTGTGAATAGGGGGTGTAATAAGTTAGCCGATTGTTGTGCTAACTATGCTTGTTCTGGCGATTTTATTTGGGATAATTTGGTAAATAATAACATTCCTCCTCTTTTTTATAAAGAGTTGAAGGAGGAATGCGATAGGTTTTACTTCTCTTAGGTTTCTATTTTTTATTAATAAAATTACTTTTTGCATTTCTTCAAAAAAAAAAAAATATAAGAATGGACCTCTCTAAAAAATTAACAACAGGCATTTGGTTTCAAGGTTTAGCATCCAAATTTTTCCAACCAATGGAATATGAAGGCATTGAGTATCTTTCTTTTTGGTGTGGGGTGGTGGGCTACAAAATTAGACAATTTTTGCAACCTCCTTCCAAATTCTCATCACCACCACATCATGATGACCCTCAAGTGGATAAAGATGTCCCTCTCATGATGGAAGGTTGCCCTTGGTCACAAACTTCTTCTCTTAATGGTATTAGGCAAAGGATTTCAAGGTCCATCATTATTGAAAATTGATAAAGGATGGTTGATATACTCCTAGGGAGCTTGCCAACAAATATATTTAGAAGGGGCATGGTTATTTTAACCCTACTCCATTTTCTTTGGTTTTCTTGACTGTTATCACAGAGCAATAGATTTTATAAATTTTGATCTTATAACAAAGGAAAAAATTCAGATAAGAATCAAAGCAACAGTTACTTCCCACTAGTAGGTTGAAATCCACTATTTGGTTGCCTCCATATGTAGAGGTCAAACATCAAAATCAGTGTGAATCAAATTCATTAAACTATTCTAATTTTGTGAATCCAGTTTAGGATGTCAAGGTTGCTGCCTCACTTGTTGGTGGTGAAATTTTCATGGAGCTAGTTTTTTCCATGAGATGCTCAGTCTAAACCCCTCTGGGTTATTTTCATGGTTGTTTGATTATATACAAGGCTATATATGATACAAATTATTAAGAGTATGATGGTATGTTATCATGTTTTAAGGCTTTCAATGATGTGAATATGGATATTTTATGGCATATTTTGCATGAGCGGGCCTTCTCACATGAGTAGGGCTGCTCACAAAAGCAAGCTAGTGAATTTATTTCAATCATATTAATTATGGTTGTTATTATGTCGTCGAGTGATTATAATGGGTTAGACTCTTTTTTGTTTAGAATTTCGTAATCAATCATCCATGATCAAATAATTATAGGTATTTTTTATCTTGGTGTTTTTTCAAGTTGAACTCATTTTTGTATGAGGTCACTAGGATCAACTGAGATCTTAGATCAATCTACTTCAAACTGATATATTCTATAGAACCAAACTTTATTTACCTATGATCCATCATATGATTAAGCATAAATCATGTTCATTCATTAGCAATTATCCAATTGATTATTATTGATATAGAAATTTCAAACCTAACCAATCAAATTAAAAACATAATTCAAACCTAGAAATTTATACCAAATTCAGAGTTAAAAGGCTTATGTCTTGATAGCCTTTTTGAGTGATTTTTAAAAACAATGCAAACCCCAATATCAAATGACCTCTGATTAATGATCTATCAATTTTATATTGATTAAAAATTTCTCTAAGTTCAACCCTCTAAATTTGAACTCAATTTGAGGTTTCTAACCTAAAAAATGAAATTAATTTCTGTAGAGGTTGTAAAACCTTCAAAAATTTACAGTCTATGACATTGGACCCTCTACCCTCTATATTTTGACCTTTGAACCTTACCCATGACCTTGGCTCAAATCTAGACCCTTGATTATGACATGATGAGAATTTAACTACATTTTGGTGGATCCAATTTGACCCCAAGTTATCTAGGGGTCAGAATAACCAAAATATCCCTTTAGGGTGTAATTGAAGTTTCCTTTAAGCTTCAACATGACCTAGTCAAAGAAAACCCTAAAATTAACTCTAATGCATCCTAAACACCATTAGGAATTCATTAGACCCAAACCCCATACCTTGCTCAAGTCTAGTTGACGAATTCAACCTAATTTGATCAAATTTTCCTTTCGGGGGCTGAATAGTCATTTTAATTCAAATTTCCTCCTCTTTGCTGGAGACCACTTATATTAAACTTCAAATGTCATTCAAAACCTATTGAGCTCAAACCTTATTTAAATTCTCTTCACTATATTTCCTACTGATTTGGGTTGACTGGTCCCAGACCCAATCAATAGTTGACTTGGTTAGCAGAGCCTAATCCTGGTCAAACTTTACCTATATGTGCCTATTTATTCCATTCATTCAAACCAACCTAAACCCTCCATGACTCAACTCTCTGTTACAAACCTATTTTTTGGATTATGATTTTGATGATTCCAAATAAATCTTGTTTCACTACGACTGCCTTTACTACTGATATTTTCAGGATTCAAAGATCGGACGGAAATCAGAATCAGCTCAAGACTGGGTAGATTAGGGTTGAGTCAGTTTGTAATTTTCTTTTTTCTTTCTTGAGTCAATTATAATTATTTGAAGTGACTGATGTTAAGTAACCGTACACACACACTTGAGAGATTTAGAACTTGTGTTTTTACTCAGATAGCCCGGACGATATTTATATCGTCCTGGACGATCGAGTTCAAAATAGAAGATATAATCAGGATTTCTTTGTTAAGGCAGCTGTAATTAATTGATCGGCCTGGATGATACCTGTATTGGCCAGGATGATATGATCAATACAGAAAGAAATTGCCGCCATGATCTATTTAGGTATTCTGTATTTTTGGAAATCGGTCAGGACGATTCTTTTATCGGTCTGGACAAAATTGTATAATTATGCCTAAATTGATCCGGCAATCATGGGAGTAATTAAGGATGATTGATACAATCACATCATCCTGGACAATTGAAAGATCTGCCTGGATGATCCATTCAAAAACCCTTGGTTGCTCCTGGACGATAAATATCGGCCAGTGCAAATTCAGGGCGATGCTCTGGCCGATTTGGATCGAACAGCTCAAATTCAGGGCGATGCTCTAAACAATTTTACTCCGATTTGAACTGATTGATCGGGAAAATTGTGAGATCGTCCGAGATGATCAAGCAAATTTTAAATCATCCAGTTTTCATTCAGGGTGATGCTCTGGCCGATCTTATGAGATTTATACTGATCGGCCAGGATGATTTCCATATCGTCCTGGATGATAAAGTCAGCAACTTGCAATTAATGAGTTCTTTTGAAGCTCTTCTATTTAAGAGCTCCTGTTCAATATTTTTGAACATCCTTGGCTGCTATCTTGACCTGAGAAAACCTAAGGAGAGAGAGAGAGAGAGAGAGGAAGAGAGACAGAGAGGATCTTGTGAGGGGGTTCACAAGGGTTACTCCAAGCATTGTTCCACTTCTTCTTTCTTAGAGTCTGTTGTCCTTGGGGTTAGGAGAGGTAATTTTTATCAAGTGACCGTGGTTCTCTGCCTGCTTCAGAAGGAAGTAAAAGGAGGGGTTCTCTTCCTTGTCGGGTGTAGAAAAAAGGAGGTGTTTTTGTAAGGGCTTCTCCGCCTTGCTGTGGGGGCTAAAGGAGGAGTCACATTGGTAGTGCAATACTCGGAGGGCGCCTCTGGGGAGTGGACGTAGGTCAAGTTGACCGAACCATTATAAACCCTTGTGTTCTTTTTACTGCTTCCGCACTTTAATTTTCCACATTTATTTTTTCCGTGGTGATTTTAGTTTGTGATATTTGTTCTTTTTGTTTAAAGATTTTTTAAAAATACCAATTCACCCCCCCTCTTGGTTAGCCTCGGGACTAGTTCGCAGGGCCTAACATCCCTAACGAATATTCACTCTCAATTTCTTTTACTTGGTCAACTGAAAAGCAATGGTCAAACCGTCTTATATATAGATTATCTTATTCAAACATTGAATCTTTGACTTTAAATCTTTCCTAAACTTCTATCTTCACATTATTTAATGATTTGAACATATTCAAGCATATCAAAAATAAGCCATGGTCAAGTTGAACAAGTCAACTCACCAAAACTTGGTCAAATCATCTCAAGTTATTATATTTTTTGTTGAATCTCAATCCCATTACTTGACACTCATCCCAAACTACTCCAAATAGTTTGTTAGGCCACCTTACATGCTATCTTACCAACCTTGTCTAAATATACTAGTCAAACTAGTCAACTAAAAGTTTAAACACTTATTTCAATGTCAAAACACTTAGTTTTTCCTCCTTGATTAAACCCAAGCCTATCCAATCATTCAAATAGCATATCAGACCCCCCTAGACTCCACCTCAGCAAGGCTTAACTTGGTTGATTAGTCAAGTAGTAAACAAAAGCTTAATTAAGCTTAAATGGTTAACTTAACCCTAACAACCACTCTACTTTAAATATAGCTCATTCCAACTATTTAAAGACCTTCTAGAGTCTTCCTAAATGAACCCTAAACCCAACGTAACCTTTAATCTAGTCATAAACATCTCATAATCAATCCCATATGTATATAGAGCCAAAATAACCTTTGCACATAGGTTTCCTATGTTTTCCATTGACCTCTACTCCTAATAACACCCATGCCACTTATGAAGCATCAGGGATGTAGCCAAATCAGTCAAGACCACCCAAGAATCCCTGGGTTGTTTGAATTGGCTGAAAGAGGCCAAATGACACTCACTCTCACTTAAGAATTCCCTCTCTATTTAAGCTCTCCTAAATTTGACTCTCTATTTGTTCGAGCTTCCAAAAACCCTCTCCATAATTTCCAACCTTAATCATGCCAGTTAAAGCTACCGATGATGGCCTTCAGATCACCCTAACACTTAAATCCATCCAAGGTGTATATCTCATGATAAAGTGTAATTTAGGCTACAGTTCCTTCAAGGTAGATAAGCATGGATATTCTAGAAACTGAACCATCTACATAATATTCAATCCATCCATTAAATTGAGGTAAAAATTTAACCGTAGGTTAAAACAGTTAGAGTAATATAGCTTTTTAATAAGTGATTTTGAAACAGTAAAATGAGCTCCCCATAATTTTTGTTCATTTATATAATCTAGGATTCAAATTTTAATTGAATTGATTACATATTCATGAAGAACAAACTATTCCTCTATTCTAGGGTTTTGTTTACATAAGTTCTTACTTACGTAAGATTGGAACCATTAATCTGATGATCAATGATTTTGATATAGCCATTCCACATTAAAATTAAACCATATAGACTATTTCCCTAATAGGATCTTTGTTTGATGCGATCACAGTTGTCGACTCAACAACTCTCTCAATTAGATGGTCATGGTGGGCAGCTAATACGGATAGTGAAACCATGTGTAACCCACTACCACATTCCATTAATTTCAAATTATTGTTGGCAGAGCAACCATTAGCAATTAATGTGCCACTGGCCAATGATTACCATGAGGTTTTAGTGAACCAATCTGAACCCACCGCTTGTCCCCCCGCCACTATTGGCACTACCAGGGCCATTATATTTGTTTTAAATTATTTTAATTACAATTATATTTAAAAATTTATTAAAAATCATTTTAAATAAGAAAAAATTAATAATTTATATCAATTTGCTTAGTTTTTCAAACTCTTTAATTTAAAATTGAAAGTTTGTGCAGATTGTTAGACCTTATAGAACTATCCCAAAGCTAACTAGGAGGGGAGGTGAATTGATTATAAAAAAAAAATCTTGGATATTTGAAAACCTTTTTATATCTTCTTAAATGCTAAATCACTAATCCTGAGACATGTAGTTGGAATATAGAAATGATTACCACAGATAATTTTAATCACAAAAATTATAAGTGCAGTAAAATAAAAATGTGGGAAAAATAAAAAGTAACAGAAGAACACAAAAATTTATAGTGGTTCAATCCTAATAGACCTACTTCCATTCCCTGGAGACTCCTTCTTTAGGTATTGAACTAAACACAAGTGACTCTCCTTTTGCCCCTACCACAAGGCAGAGAAGCCCTTATAAACTTAATTTCACCAACCCAGTGCAATAGAGAATTGTCGCCTTTTACACTCTCCAAGTGATGGTAGCTTACCTTCTCATGTTTTTTACCCTCTTGGTGAATGTAGAGTACCTACTCAACCTTTTTCACCCTCCCTGTGAAGGCAGAGAACTATCACATCCTTTTTCACCCCTGGTGAAGGTAGAAAACCTTGATCTAGTCTTGAAGATCTTCTCTCAAGAGCCTCCAAATAGGTTCGGTTGAAACTTGAAGAAAATATAAGAGATCCTCACTCTGGGCAACCTTGTGAATCCCTCACAACTTCTTTTCACTAGATCTCTCGCTCTTCACTCACAAAATCTTTCCTAAAGATTCCTCTAAAGAGAAATTCAATGCAAAGGATTATATGACAGTTTTAAGGACTCTTTATATAGAAACTACCTGAAAAACTATCTAAAAAAAGAAATTTCAACTTAATCAACTTACATTTGTACTTTACGATTGTAGGTCGTACTGTATGATTAGTTCAAAAAATTAGGGCTTTATTTAGTACAAACTAGGATGAATTTAGTTTTGTACACTATCAGTCATCTGAATTTAGATCGTATTGTACGAATAGTTAAAAAACAAATGTATTTGTATGGTATGATATGATACGAACCTAATTTTGTACACTATTAGTCGTTTGTATGATTTGACATAGTACTGTACAAAAAGTTCAAAATGAACGAGTTTGTTTTGTATGATCTGGTATGCAAGAAATTATGTACTCTGTTAGTCATCTATATGAATTAACATTGTACAGTACGAACAATTTAAAAAATTTAGGCCATGATTTAATTAACTACATTCTAGAGAAAAAATTTATCAAATTTAGGCCATGAACGAGTTTGTTTTGTATGATTAAATATCATTTAGTATGGTCATACTTGAAAAAAATTTTACAACTCTCCCCTTGTGTGTGTGTGTGAGCACGATTATCCAATTACAATTACATTTTCATAGACTCAAGAAATAAAAGATAGACATATACAAACTCTATTAAATAAAATCCTATTCTATCATGTCTTGAGGTCTTCAACAATATAGAGTAATAAATGATTTACCTAAATTGTTAGTACACATAAAAACAAATTTAAATATCTACTACATGCTAGGAGAAATAATATTATCATCAGAACAATAAAATTTTATTATCATCCAAAAATTGATCTAAATCTTGATTCATAAGTTACAACAAAAATTAAAATTTATTTAAAATATTATAATATATATGTAAAATTATTTCAAACATTTAAATATAGGATATTTTAATTAATATTTATTTAGAATAAGTCCAAATATTCTAAAAATTTTTAAAAAATTAATTTTAAAATATTTTCTAATTTATAAAAGATACTTTAAATTATTTTAATTTTATTTTAAAACTATTTCAAATAATTAATTACTTTTAATTATCATAAATGTAATTAATTACTAATAATTTCAAAACAAATTATTAAAAATTCAAATTTAATAAAAAATTTATTTTTCTATCAAATTTTTTAGAATTTAAAATTAATTTAAAGTATTTTATATATTTTAAATTATTTCATACATTAATTATTTGGTATTTTAATTAACATTTAATTTTTAAAACATTAAAAAATTAAAATATTTTTAAGATTTCAAGAAATCCATTTTAAATGCTTTCAAATTTCCAAACATGTTTTAAAATCTTTTAATATTAATTTAAAATTTAATTATTTTTTAAAAAATTTAAAATGTATTTAATTACAAGAAATTTTAAAAAATAAATTAAAACAAAGAATTATTATAGTACATAAATATTTATAGAATTTTAAATACTTTAATTTAAAATTCATTATTATTATATAATTAATATTTTTTAATAATTCAATTATTAAAGTATTTGGTATTTAATTATTATCTAATTAAAATTAAACCCAAACATTTTCAAATTTTAAGTTAATTTATTTTAGTATATTCAAAATATTAGCGTATTTTCAAAAATATATTGAAATTATTTTAATTTTTTAAATTTTCTAAATTCACAAATCATTATTTTATTATATATTTTTTAAATTTATTTTTTAAGTATGTAATTAAACCCTTGAGTTCCTTGAGTTCAATCCTAAAATTTTAAACATAGTTTGAGTTTAATGAATTGAATTGATGGGGAATGATTAATTTATACGCATATGTTGAATGATCAACCTTTAATTTTCTTTATCTTTAAATTAGCATTTATGTTTATACATATGATGCACATGCACTTAGTCTAAGGCTTTCCTAGTTCTAGATTCTTGATTGAGATGTTTGTGTGATGCATATTGGTTTGTCTAAGGGTTAGTGTGATCATGATTTCAAACCTACAACTTAGTGTCATTGCTCAAGGACAAATTTTAGAGAATTTAGACAAATTTTAGAAAATTAAATGTTCATCCATTAGGGATGAAACTTCAACCACTTAAAATAGTTGAAATTCCCTACCTAATGGAAAATTATCACTAAATTTAAAAATCATTAAGCTAAATATTTAATTAATTTAAAATTAAACACTATTTAAGCATTAAAATTTCAAAAAATTATAATAAATCCAAAAAAATCCAAGAAAACATAAATAATATATCAAACAGACCAAAATTTAACACTTAATGAGAAAAAAATTAAAAAGCCCCTTGAGTGGGTTTCAATTTCATGTTAATTTGTTTTAAATAAAAATCAATATTTAAATATTTGATTGATTAAAAATAATTATAAATTCTAAAAATTTCTCAAACACTTGAAAACACTTCTTAAGATCATTAGGACCTCTAGGATAAATTTCAAGAAGTTTGTAATCACTTCATATTCAAATCATTAAAACGTCTTAATTAAATCAATTAAATAATTTTATTTAATTACCAAAACTTTGAAAAATCATAACTATTTCATAATTTATAAATTAAGCAAACTCTAATGCATTCAATTCTATTTAAGGTCTAATTATTTTTATATCATTTACTACTAAGAACTTGAGCCTACGAGACTATTAAGTTAAGCCCATAAAGAGAAATAAACTTCATGCTCTACTTTAACAAAGCAGTAATCACTCAACCTTTAAAACACATCATATATTAACTTTAAAATATTAATATTTAAATATTAATTAAATTACCATGAAAGACTATCAACCAATCAGAATACCAGACAACTTTAACTAACCATCCTAAATAGGAGATATCTAAATCACACCATTGTACCTCACACACGTTAGAAGGTTTGCTAGAAGAAACCAACTCTAGTCTTAACCTAAGAAGATTTTCTACTTTCCTACTATTGTGTTTTGAGTTTTTTTAGTTTTCACTATATGATGGTTGATAAAATTGCTTGATGTGACTGTTTATATAATATTTATAACTTATGAATTGATGTGATGGGTTTTAGATTACTCTTAGGTTAGGGAAGATGTAGATGTTAATACAATTTTTTGTAGTGACCGTGCTCGTATAGGGCTATATGATAAAGGGGGCATAAGTTAAAGCCTTAAAAATAACAAATTTTCTATAGGTACTATGCAAAATGCTAAGTCCCCCTTTAAATTAAAAAGTGCATGGCCAAGTGTGGCAGTAATTTGAGCATTTTAATATTTTGATATATATATATATATATATTATATATATATATATATATATATATATATAATATATATATATATATATATAATATATATAATATATATATTATATATATATATATATTATATATATATATATATATATATATCTATATATATATATATATATATATATATATATATATCAAATTCTTCTTAGATATATAACATCTTAAGAAGATTTTTATTATAATTGCCTAAGATAACCCTGTTGGTTGTGATTGAGTCTAGTTTTTCCTTTTTTATATTTAATGTAATTTTATGTAATTAAGTTGTTATAAAGAATTATCAATGTATTTTGAGATGTGATATTAAATACCAAACCTAAAAAAAAAAGGCTAACATCCCTTAGGGGAGAGTTCCTCTTCATCTTGAGATTCAGGTTAAGATAGTTATGAATATCTAAGGAGAAAAGAAACACTCCTTCGGGGAGGAGTTTCTTTTCACTTGGATATTCAAACCCTACAAATTCAAGAAGCTCATAGAAGAATGAAGAAGTGAAGATAGAAAAGAGTCTCATTCTCAAAATCACTTTAGTCAGGCTTAGGAGTATAACATGGGTTATTTAAGTGGTACCCGATCACTTTTAAAATTCTTCAAACCTTGGGTTATTATTAGGTGGCACTTAGCACATGGACTTTGAATTTAATTTAATTTATGTGATTTGATTTATTTAAATTGATTGCATAGTAAAATGGAATATTGTTCTAACTTTATTTTTTGCATGTCATATTTTTTTAGCCTCTAATGGTCAGAGGTTCATGAGCGTACAAACAAAATTTTTGAAATTTAATTAAATTAAAATTTCTTAAGTCAGTAAAGAAACTCTAAAATTTTTTAGAACTAATCTAGGCTGACTAAGGCTCGCATGTATCATATTGTACTTTCTCTTTCTTGTTTGGCACCTCCATGCCTGTGGGTTCTGGCATGACACCAAACGTATTAAGGTGTAGTCTGATCAAGTAGAGAATATATAATTTTTATGATAAAAATATTTTTAAGCCTTTTTCAAAATCTTCTTTAGTATTATTTAAACATCAAAGGTCAAATATTATACATTACATTATAAATCATTTAAAGAGTTAAATAAAATTCAAATTGCATTTTATTGTAAGCATTAAATTACCCTGTATAAGTTAAGGGGGCAATTAAGATCTTCTTTAGATTTCAACCCCATTCCATAAACTTTATTAAATAATATCCCTACCACTCCTACATAAAAGATCAAACTCATGGATTTCAAGTTCTTAGGTGGTTAGCTCGCTCCCAAATCTGGGCCAAACTAAGGGCAGATTTGTACTAAATTAGCTAGTTTGAGGCCTCTATCATTTAGTGCCCATTTTATATCTAAGTTTTGAGGTAGAATCGAAATCTTAAGTCCTTAACCTTTGGAAATATAATTTTAACTTTATAATAAGTTGATCAACTCAAATTAAAATTTCTCTTCGAATCAAAGTTCAAAGCCTAACACATAGGATAGACTGGGGCGTTTCTAAATTTTTTTAGAATCCTAAAATGCCTTCTACTTATCTTCCATTGGCCTCCAAAAATAAGTGTTCAATTTTGATCCATTCTTATTTGAAATTATAACTTCAATCCTTTAATATCAATCCTTGAGAAATTTTAGATAAAATTTCAACCATTATTTCAATCAAGAGTTTTCGTAGTAAACTTCAATTTCCTACAATATAGTTAACTAAGAGGGCTTATGCTTGTAAGAGATTTAGAACCCATATCAATTTTAAAAAATAAAAATTTTAAAAATCAGTTAATTATCTTTCAAAAAAAAAAATAAAGTCAACAATCATTATCATCATATTCAAATGATTGATAATAAACAATATCATCTTTTGCTAGGAAGATATATAATTTTTATCAAGACTTTGATTATGAAATAAAAGATCTACTATCTATATTATTATAGTTAAACACTCAATCAAATACTATTTTGACCCTCCAGGGTCATATGAGTTTTTTGCTTGAGTTTAACTACAATAATAAGGATGAACTTGGAGTTTTGTAACTGAACCTATTAGGGAATGATATCTTTACCTCCCGAGACGATATATCATTCATGATGTCATATTTCATTTTAAAACTAAAAATTCCATAAATTAACTTTTTCCAAAGAAAATTAATATTTTGAAAACTCAACCCTCAACTTTTTTAATAAAAAAAAATATTTTTGACTCCACTAGGGATAAATCTCCCTCTCCATCTTTAATAAAAGTAGAAATTTTATTACATCGATATTTTTGACTACCTTCCTTTTGTTGGTCCCTCTACCCATTTATTTCATGGTTGAGTACAGTCAATATCAAAAACACTTGTTAAAAGAGAGGTGAATGAGAAAACCTTTGTTAAAGTCGAGCTTTGATATTTTACTTCCAAGTTAATGGGTAGAGCAAAAGAGTTAAGCCAAATCCTCTAAATCTTCCTGTAATTGATGTAAAGTTGCATGTTCAAACAAATCTCACGTATGATAAGTTTCATAATCTATGAAAGACCATTAAGTCTCAAACTCAAAATTTAAATTTCTATAACATAAACTATCCTTTGACATTTCACCCCCAAGCCAATTAGTGGGGTGAAATAGTCAAGCAAATCTTTTTAAATTTTCTCACTAAATTTGTAAACCTTTATGTTGAGTGAAAATTCAATATATTGAGTTTCAAGGACTTAAGAAAACTATATCAGTTTTCAAACAACTAAAATCCTTTTTTAATTCACTCAAATCAACTTTGAATTTCATTGCTATAAGCTTCCTACAACACCCTCTTATAGTTTAACATATGCAATGCAACTTCAAATCTTATTCAAATCCAAAATTATCTTTTGCATTTATCATTATATATTATGTTATAATTCTTATAATTCAATATATATGATAAAATACAACATTTTTTAACTTTAAAATTCAATTTCAAAATTCTAATTCAAATTCCTTTATTTAAATTCTAGATAATCAAATTCTCTAAAATGGCCAAAAAAAAATTAGACTTCTTAATTGACCAAGATCTGCATGTTAAGGAGTTGATTTTTAATAAATTGATTCAATTTAGAATGGGTTTTAAGACCCTCAAATTGTTTGTGAATGAGGGGACCATAATCAACCTCGCCACTAAAGGTGATAAGGATAGCCACATGGTTGAGATTGCTTTTGGTAAGGAAATTGACTACCCCATACCTAAAGGTGATAAGGGCATTGCCCATTCCTGCCTCTTCTCCACTCCTCAAAGGAAGTCAATTGTACCCCCTCACAGTTGCTATAGAGTAGGAGAGATTCTCCAAGATTTCCAACTCTCCAACTTGCATGGTGGACTACTCTGTGAAGAAGACCCCTAAGGAAAAGCAAGTTTTGAGTACTAAGATGTTAAGGAATTCATCTACATATGCATTGTTCTGACAAGTGAGACAAAGGAATAATACATGAGACACCTGAAGGGGGTGTTCTCATATAAATTTGAGAAAAGTTCTGAAGGAAGAGAAATTAAATGCTAAAAACTTGACTCCTAAGCCAGAAAGGAAAATTAAGAAATTTGTCAAGCAGCTAGTCACCTCTATTTTGGTGGATGGTTACCTTGGGTGCCTCATCTATGATCTACAAAAATGTAGGAGATAGTTCTAACATGATCTAGAAAGGGCCACATTCACAATAGTAGTTTGTCGGTCTCCCCTTCAAGATTATCAAAGCTGGCCCCTATTTTGTGCAAGTCTAAAGAGGTCATTGAGGATTTAAAAACTCAAGATGTTAAGGGCATGAGGCCTATGTCACCTAAAAAGAACTATGTTCCAAGGAAGTTGAGCACATATGAAGGAATTTAGATTTGAGATAGTTCAGTCCAACCACCAGTTGATATTCCTTGACTCCTCTTTGAGGGATGTAAGGACTCCACCCCAACTGATGTAGAAGTTCCTACTCTTTAAGCTCCTTCTTAACCTATCAAGGAGGAGGTCACCCTCATGACTACCAACCCCAAAATAATTGTAGGGGAGGGGATTGTTTCATATACCAATCAGAAATATTAAATCAATTAGTTATAAAGCTAGTTACTGATGAAGACTTGAAGATCTAGGATATCCTTTCCTGGTTAGAGGAAAAGGAGTTTGAAGAAGTATTTCATTATAAGGGGTACTTACCATTCTACTCCAAATTAATTGATGGTTAATCAATTGAAGAGTTAGTCCAAGAGATCAAGGTTATCCTTAAAAATAAGGATATATAAGCCTTTGATCTTGATTCAAATGATCTTTTGATAGATCATGATTCATCCAACAATATATGTATGGTTGAGACTCGAGTGTCGATCGAAAATGTTGAACTTTTAAAACACCGATCTAGTAAAGAAGAAGAGTTAGCAATTGTTGATTCCGATTTAGATATTTATGTTAGATTGAGAGAGAAAGATGAATTTATCATGTGTCTTGAAAGGAAAGTCATAGAGATGATGCTAAGGGTGGAACACATGCAAAGCTAACTTGTTTAGGCAAAGTAGTCACAACCCAAGAAATCATAACCTGTAATTCATATAGTGGGTGAATAAATAAGGAAATTCGACTCCAATCCCAAAATTCTAGAATCAACACTAATGATTTCTCCAGTTTCTTCTACACCATTCGATAAGGATATCCGTTAGATTATAGAAACCCAGGTAAGGAAGGTCTTAGTCCATTCTCAAGGGACTATATCTATTTTGAAGGGTAGAAACTACCCTAAGGAATATGATTTAGTTTTTAATCTAAAGGGCTTCATACCATCTTATTTTAAAGTTCTCAATGGTCTTTAAAATCTAATACAACATATGGCCCATTTTTTAGCAAGATATTGAATGTAGGAGGGTCAGATGTTTTGCTCTTTCATTATTTTATGAGTAGTCTATCTGAGATTGCTTTTGAGTGGTACATTGATCTATCGAATGGTTTAGTGAAAATTTCATCAATCCGGAGGGTCTATTCTTAAATAGATTCTCCAAAGCCTAGAAACATATAAATGTGGCCCATCTCATCCTCAAAATGTAAAAATTAGGAGAGTCTTTAGTTGATGAATATGTCCTGAGGTGGCAATATACATTGGAGATTCTTCTAAAGAACATCAATGGGCCTCTTTTTTTTTTTTTTTTTTTTGCTAAAGTAGTTTACAATAAAAACCATTGAAAAACTTCTCAATAAAGCTAACAACCTATGAGAAGAGGCTTCTGGAATTCCATTCTTGAGGGATTTATCTGAGGATAAGAAATAAACTAAGTCTCATAGGTCTTTTGAAAAGAGTTTTGCCATAGTGTCAGCAGTTTATATGGGTAAGAAACAAGCCAATGCTTAGTCTAGCAGTCCTCCAGTATAGCCAGTTCAGAAGCAACAACTCTTCTAACTAACCCCTCAATCCACTATGGAGCCTTACCCAATTTCTTTTAAAGGGAGATTGGCAATACATATCCATTTAAAAGAGAATCAGTAAATAAAATCTTTAAGGGTCTTTTAAAGAAACCAGAATTTTGATATCCAGAGGCTAAGAAGCCGAATGAGGTAAATAAAAGGGATGACCCAAAATTTTTCCCCTATCACTACAGGTTGGGCCACACAGTTGAAAATAATATAGTCTTTAAAGACAGGCTTAAAAAGAACTTCTACTGGGCAACATGATAATTCTAAAGGAGTAACTAGTAGATCCAGATCAGTGGTATATCAAATCTATTCCTCATAAAAAAAAATCTAATCTTTCTCTAACCATTGAAGATGGTTGGGATATAACTTTATCATGAGCATTTAAAAAGTCAATTAACAAATTTTTCCATCTTTCTCAATAGCTGCCAACAAGAGCCCGTGGCATGATCTGGGAGATTAACCTAGAGGCTACGCAGGAGGATGTTGAGTCCATATGAACTGGTAAATTTTTGTCCATATGAACAGGTAAATTTTTATAATTGTTCGTCTGTACGATCCTAAGATCGTACAAATGGCCTCCAATTTGAAATGGTTGTGTCCATTTCATACAAAATGAAACATGGTTTAATTAAAACATATCATACTGTATGATATGGATTTTATATGTATGTTATCTAGAGTACTAAATCGGTTGGTACTAAATCATACAGAACAAATTTGTTTAATTTTGAACCGATATTACCATACAATGTCAATTCATATATAGGCCAATCAAAGTACAAAATTGGTTCGTACTGGATTGTATGAGCAAATTTTGAATTGTTCATACGTATGATCATTAATCGTACTGTCAGATCATGGATGGTCAAATTATAAATTTTAGCTTTATGGATGATTTTTGTGCCTTTCATATATAAAATCGTCAAAACTGACTGTGGAAAAATCCTTCTTCAATTTTTCTTTGAGATCAAGTGTAAGAGTGCTTTAGGAGAGTGTTTGAAGTGTGGAGAGAGATCATTCAAGTGGAATTTGTGAAGGGTTCATAAAGCTGTCCAAAGGTGAGGTCTTTGTAAGTATTATGAAATTTCTTCCTTACTTCTTTGAAGTTGCTTCAGAGAAGATCTTTGGAGAAGATCTAGTTCTCTACCAACATCATAGGGGTATGAAAGGAAGACAATTCTCTTTCGACATCAGGAGGGTTTGAAAGTATTAAGGTTCTCTGCCGACACTAGGTGGGTGTGAAAGGACAACGGTTCTCTGCCGACACTTTGAGAGTATAAAAGGATGAAGAAACTTTGCAGCTTTGAGGATTGGTGGAAGAGAGGTGATTTGTAAAGGCTTCTCCACCTTGCTGTGGGAGGAAAAGAAGAGTTACTTTGACAATAGTGCAATACCTGGAGAGGGAGTCTTCAAGGAGTGGACGTAGGTCTAGTTAGACCAAGCCACTATAATTTTTTATATTCTTATTTTTACTGTATTTTTATTTT
Organism: Dendrobium catenatum; assembly: GCF_001605985.2. Classification (NCBI taxonomy): domain Eukaryota; kingdom Viridiplantae; phylum Streptophyta; class Magnoliopsida; order Asparagales; family Orchidaceae; genus Dendrobium; species Dendrobium catenatum. The sequence continues at coordinate 93,706 of NW_021319766.1, read as the reverse complement.
TATGCATATTTATTTTTATGATTGAAAAGTTTTTAGATTAATAAAAATTTTAATTGTGCAAAAATTATAAAACAATTTTATATAAAAATTTCAAAAGGTTTTTTAAATTATCAATTCACCCACTATTAGTTAGCAATGGGACAATTAGTTTAGGTCTAAAAACCTATACAGACTTTCAAGTGATATAAGAGCCTACTTTTAAAAATTAAAGTTTAGACAACTTTTTGAATATGATCATAGCTACTTTTGAAAATTGTAACACACCTGAAGGGCTTTTTATCACTATACCTCCATTGTTTCATAGAATCCCTTTCAATTTTAGAAAACACATATGTCTACTTTTCTTCAATCGCTTGACTATCGCATGTGGATTCTAGTACAGGAATGATACACTTGGTCAACTATACTTGAAGATTGCATTAGAACTAAAACACCATTTGCTGACTAGACTGTAGAAGAAAAATACTTAGCTCAGTTAAACGATAAATGCTTGAATTTTTTTGTGCACTTAAATATGAAGACTATATGTATGTCTCTACATATAAAAATGAAATAGAAATTTGGGATAGACTTTTTGTCATGTATGAATTGACAAACGAAGTGAAATTATTTAGATTGAATATTTTGCAACACAATTATGAACTATTTTGCATGGAACCAAATGAATAAATCACTGACATGTATATACATTTCATTCAAATAACCACCTCATTGCATGCTTTTGATAGGGAACTAATGAATGCTAAGAAAATAAATAAGATACTTTATTGTTTGCCTACTATTTAAGATGCAAAGATCATCACTATATCATAATCAAAAGAATTAACTAGTTATTCCATTGAAAATCTTCTTAGATCACTAATTGCATATGAGAAAATAGTGACTCAAAGCTAGAATTATGTATGTGAGAAGCCAAAGGAGAAGAAAATAACATTAAAAGTGGATGAATCGAAAAGTGATCAGTCTCAGCCTAAGGATGAAGATGTCATTACCTTAATCATAAAGTAACTCAGGAGTTTTCTAAAGGAAGCAAAGGAGACGCCAGTAGTAGAATAAAGGTAAGTTCCATAAAAATTCTAAGGCTTTTAATGATATTATTTGATATGAATGTTGGAAGCATTGACATATCAAATCAAATTTCCCGAATCTTAAAGCCAATCCTAACAAGGAGAAGGTGGAGAAGAAACAATGTGAGAAAGGGGAAGAGAATTTTATAGAAAGCATTTTGGGTGGACTCAGCTTTGGAATTCAAAGAAATAGAAGTAGAGGAGGAAGTCACCAACCTATATTTGATGGTCGATAAGCTTGATCAGTCAGATCAAGAAGAGGTATGTGACTTAACTTATGAAGAGCTATTTGATGTTTTTGAAAAGATACATACTGTATATAGAAAACTCAAAAAGATGCATACTAGCTTAAACTTTGATTTTATAAAATTACAGAAAAAAAACATAAAATCCTTATGAAATATCACACACTAATTGATAGCAACTGCATGAAACTATTTGATGAGTATGATGAATTGAATAAATAGTATAAACTATTGAAATTATACCATAATAAACTTGAAAAAGATTTTAAAATATTTATGGATGAATATGATAGTAGAGAGCATTATTTGAAGTTTACAATACTATGTTAGAAAGTGCAATCTCATTTTTTTAAGCTAAATTCTAAGCACTTGAGGGAAATAGGATTCTACAAACACCTAAACAATTTTTCAATCTTGATAAGAAGCCTAAAATTCTAAAACATAGGAAAAGATTGTTTTACTCACATAGATTAATGAATCCTTTTTTAGAGTCAAATATTTTACTTGTGGAATGATTAACCATATTTCTCATACTTGTATTATTAATAATAAATCATATCTAATGTAGAGACCAAAGAGACATAAAATAAAGCATATAAAACATGCATCAAGATTAATTTTTCCAAGAGGAGAAACCAAACTTATTTTGGTTCCCAAGACTAACATTTTATTATTTTATATAAATGCTCTTATATAAGACCTCATGAGAGTATTTGGTATCTGGATAGTAGATATTCAAAGCATATGACTGGAGAAACTACATAATTAATATCATTGGAAGCTAGGAATGGAGAATAGGTTATACTAGGAGATAATACCACTAGAAAAGTTATTGGAATATGTATGATCGAAAACTTGAACAATTTTTTCATTGAGAATATTTTACTTATATAAGGCATAAAGCATAATCTGTTGAGTATTAGTAAGCTATTTGATAAGGGTTATAGTGTAAAATTATTTTCCCACTAGATGTATAATAAATCAAAATAAAATTAATGTTTTGAATGGAATAATAGTAAATAATATGTACATGCTTGATTTGAATTATAGTAAATCTCCAAATGCTTTTTGTATAAAAATATTTTTTGATGAATCATGGTTATGGCATAAGAGACTTTGTCACCCTAGCATAAAAAATCTTAGAAAAATTATCCAAAAAAAAAACTTGTTAGAGGAATACCAAAACTATACTTTAGTAAGGATCACCTGTGTAATGCATGTCAATTAGGAAAATACGTGAAGTTCTCATTTCATTCTATTAAGGATCTTAGAACTAGCAAATCATTAAAAATTATTCACATGGATCTTTAATGACTGATTAGCACTTTAGGTATAGGAGGTAAAGTGTGTAGATATATAATTATTGATGATTTTTCTAGACTTACTTGGGTAAAATTTTTATTTCATAATAGTTAATCATTTGAGAAATTTAGATGTTTTTTAATATCGATTCAAAGAAAATTAGGGTGCGAGATTTTATCAATTCAAAGTGATCATGGAGGTGAATTTAAAAATGAAAAATTTGAATAATTTTGTAAAGAGAAAGGAATTGATCATAATTTTTCAGCACCTATGACCCCTTAGTAGAATGGAGTAGTAGAGAGAATGAATAGAATATTAATTAAAACCACTAGAGTCATATTGCCAAAATATTCACTTCCAAAATATTTTTGGGCTGAAGCGGTTAGTACATCTTGTTATATTATAAATAAGGTGAACATTAGATCCAAATTAAAAAAAATACGTTATGAATTTCTTAAGGGGAGAATATCAAAATTTTCACATTTGCAAGTTTTTGGATGTAAAGTGTTCATTCCTAATAATGGAAAAACTTCTTTAGGATAATTTGATCTGAAATCTGATGAAAGAAATTATCTTGGATGCTCTAGTATTAAAAAAATCTTATAAAGTTTTTAACAAGAGAACTTTGGTAGTTAAGGAAACTACACATGTTGTATTTAATGAATCTAGCATTTTGGAGGAGCCAAGGTTGGAAGAGGATCATATTGAGAATAACTTCCAAGGAAATTTTTGGTAGAGAATGTTGTGGAAAAAGAAAACCCTTTACTTAGAGTAAGATTTTTTTTTTAAAAATCACCATAAGGAATTAATTTTAAGTGAACCTAGTGAGGGTGTTAGAATTAGGCATGGACTTAATAAAGAGGTAAATCATTCTGCCTTTATGTCGATGGTTGAACCCACAAATATAAATGAAGTACTTTTGGATGAATTTTAGATTTTGGTCATGTAAGAAGAATTGAATCAATTTGCAGGAAATGATGTTTGGGAATTAACTAAAAGGTAAAAAGATCAAAGTATTATTGGAATGAAGTAGGTATTCAAAAATATAAAGAATGATTCAGGAGTTATAATTTGAAATAAGATGAAATTGGTGGCTAATGGGAATAATCAAATAGAAGGGATTGATTTTGAAGAGACTTTTATCCCTGTAGCAAGACTTGAAGCAATTAGGGTTTTATTAACATTTGCCTATTTTAAATGTCTTAAATTATATCAAATGAATATCAACAGTGCCTTATTGAATGTGATGATACAAGATGATTCTTATGTTGAGAAACCTTCAGGTTTAAAAATTCTAAATTTCTTAATGATATGTTTAAATTAAAAAGGGCATTGTATATAATGAAACAGGCACCTAGGGCTTGGTATGAGAGGTTAAGCACTTTTATATTAAAGAGATATATAATGAAAGGAAGTATGGACACCACTCACTTTTTGAAGAATATAGGAGATGATATAATTATTATTCAAATATATATTGATGACATCTTATTTTGATCTACAAATAAAAATCTTTATGATATTTTTTCAAAAATAATGAGTAGTGAATTTGAGATGAGTTTAATGAAAGATTTGAGTTATTTTTTTGCATTTAGCATAAAGTAAAATGAGGAAGAAACTTTTCTTCATCAACCGAATTATATTAAGGACATCATTAAGAAATATGAGATGGACAATGTTAAACCAGTGACTATATCAATGAGTTCCTCAATTCAATTAGATAAAGACCTAAGGGAAAATTGTTGATCAAAAGAAATTTAGAGGTATAATTGGATTATTGCTTTACTTGACTGCTAGCAGACCAGATATAATATTTATTATTTATTTGTGTGAAAGATTATAATCTGATCCAAAAGAATCACATTTAATAGTGGTAAAAAGAATTCTAAGATATCTTTTGGGAACTCAAAACTTAAGGATTTGATATCCTAAGTACAGCTCTTCATTTAAAACTATTAGATATTCTGATTTAGATTTTATAGGTTGTAGAGTTGAATAAAAAAGTACATTTAGAACTTATCAATTCAAAGAAAACTCTTTAGTTTCTTGGTCAAGTAGAAAGCAAAATTCACTAGCCCTATCTACTGTTGAAGCAAAATATATTACCTTAGGTAGTTGTGTGGCATAAGTTCTTTGGTTGAAATAAGAATGGATTAATTTAGGATTTTTAATTGGCATAATTCTAATTTTTTGTGATAGTATTAGTGACATATGCATTTCAAAAAAATTCTATTCAACATTCTAGAATTAAGCATATTGACATAAGGCATCACTTTATAAGAGATCTTGTACCTAAGGGAGAGAATAAATTGAATCACATTACTATGGAAAATCAACATGCAAATATTTTCACAAAACTACTGGCCTTTGACACTTTTAGCACCTTAAGAACTAGGTTAGGTTTAATTTAACGCTTAAATTAAAAATTTTACAGACTTGATGAGTTATAAATATGGGTATATTTAGTTTGTTTCTGTTTATTTGTTTTGATCATTTTTTGTGTGTGTTTGTTTTTTTTTTTTTTTCTAATTTTCATTTTTTTTTAATTTTTTTACTCTGAAACATGTCACTTGATGAAAAAAAATTGGTTTTAAGGTTTTTTGATTATCATGCCTTATTTTCTATGTATTTTATTCGTACTATACAAAACTTTTTTCATCTTGTATGAATTTTATAGAAAGCACATGGTAGGTTTCAGAGTTGAGCACATGAAACATAGTTTTTCTTATGTATGAGTGTGGATAATTTACCAGTTGGGTTCAGTTATTAATTGTTGATCGTACGTACAAAATAATATTGTCTATGCAATCCAGTTATCAGTTTCTATGGCAGACGAACCTAAACAGCTTTAAAGTAATCTTTAATATTCAGATCATCCTAAATGAACATCTATTTGTCTTTACGATTGTATGGTCAAAAAGCCAGTACAAAAGGATGCCTCTAAATAGCATTTTACGAAAAGTCATTTCATTTTTTGCAGTTCTCATTGTACATACAAACATATTTAAATCCCATAAAATTTTAAAATCATAACAGTTTTGTACTGTACGATATGTTATTTTCCTTTAATTAAAGGGTCTTCAAAATCATTTTTCATTCACTTTCATATCCATTTCAAAACTCTCTAGAGCCCTCATCTTAGGAATGGCATGTTCTATCAAACAACCCCATTTTTGTAAGGGTTCCTCTTCTAGAAGGGATAGGGATGACAACTTTTTATCAAAGAAGAATGAGAATGCCTACTTTAGATAGTATGCTTCCAAAATCACCCCTGTAGACTTCTCATTCAAGTTCATCTTCACTTTTTATCATGCCCTTATTTGCTTTGAATCAATTTTCTTTCATGCTTACAAGATTGTTTAAATAAGTTATCAGAGGAAGAAGGGGAGCTCCTACACCAGTACTTGCACCTTGACCTCTCCAGAATTTCATCCAAGAAATGGTCTAGTTCTTTGATAAAATGGAGGCTCATTTGGATCAATGCTTTGATCAAATTGAGAATCACTTAAATCAGCATGATGCGATATATCAGAAAGACATGGGTTGGATCTGTAGTTAATTTGACACGGCATACATGAATATAGCTATGATGAATATCTACTTTTCAATATTTAACCATCTACTTCCTCTAGATCAGGGCCCCTTAAATTTTTAGTTGTTCTTATATATTATTCTTTCTTATAAGTAATTATGATTACTTTTGAGAAGTATTTGTTTTTATTTTAGTATTTTCATATGTTAGTGTTGTCTAGTATTGATCTTGCTATTGTATGAACTTGAAAAATCAATGCAATGTGATATATTTTGTTGACATGTATTCTTTCTTAAAATGTTTGTGCCTTTAATGAAAAAATGTTTTGTAGTTGATCGTTAAAATGAGTTATCAATTACTTTGCTCTACAAATTAATTTCCTTATACAATTAAATTTTTCAAAATTTTAAATTAAAATTATAACTAGATTTAAATAAGGATATCAATTTCATATTCTTTTAGATAAATATATCTAAGTTATAATTATTGTTAGATTGATATCTTTTTTTTTAATATGTTTATTTTTATTATTAGTGAAATTTGAATTTAGAATAATGATATTGGAAAGAGCCAAAGTGTAAAAAAAATGGGAAATGACCAAAGCAAACAAAAATAAAAAAAAGATGCACAATGATTCACAAAGTTAAAAGAGGCACAAAATCAGCCCAACTAGAAAAGATGCATAAAGTGTGCCAAAAATATTTGAAAGATGTGCAATGTTGCCAATTGAAAATATTTTTTTTTATGTTCTTTCCATTATCATTCAATTTCTAATCCAAATCCAACTAATTAAGAATCATATTCAATATTAAATTCAAAGTTAACTAATCTTTATTTCATTATTTTTGTAATAATCATATTTATTTAATTTGTCTAGCATGAAAAATGAACTTTGTTGACTTTCTCATCTTAGTTGTTCATTGATTTAAAATTTTAAAATTTTTCTTTTTAGTGTTACAAAATTAATATTGTATTTACAATTGGTTTAAAATTCCTTTTTCCTTCAACTCTTTTTATTTATCTATAGAAACCTTTCATTTCAAGATATACTTCTCTTTTTATTGTTATCAAAAGGAGGAGTCAAAATATTACTTGAAGATTGATGTATGTGTGTAATGTGTGTATGTATATATCTATTATACGTATATTATGAATGTAAGTATGTTTTTGAATATTTGAATTTTTGAATTAGTATATGTTTTGAATGTTTGTATATTCGTGTGGGGTGCATTTTAGTTCGAGTTGTTTTTTATTTAAGTATTTGTTGTTTGTTGTTTCTTTTTATTTTTAAGTTTGTTGTTTTTTTATCTTCATGGGGACCCCTTATTATTTATTTGTTCATTCATTTAGGGGAGCTAAGAAACAAAACTTGTTTAAAATGTTAACTCAAACAATAATTATTTTGCCATCATTAAAAAGGGGAGATTGTTGCAACTTAGTTTTCATAACTATGTTTTCATATTATATATGTTTTTAATGATTCCAAAATATTATTGAATTAACTACTATTTCTCCTAACATAAATTGGAAATATTACTTTGGTTGTTTGTGTGTACTAACATTTCAGAAAAATCATGCTCCAACCTACTGAAGACTTTAAGTCATATTATATTAGGATTTATAGTTTTTGAAATATGTACTTTTTATACTTTTTTGGAGTTTGAGAGAGTGTGATTGTAATTGGATAACCGTGCACACACTACGAGAGTGTAAAAAATTATAATTTTTTTAAAATAATCATACTATATGATTTTAGATCATATGAGATGATTTGATCTAAGGTTCCTCTAGAAAGTAGTTAATTGAACCAAGCTATAAAAATGTTTATGTCTTGTTCATACTATACGAAGTTAGCTTCGTACATACGACTTCCATAGTACGAAATAGATACGTACGACTTCCTAGCAAACTCCAAATTTTTAATGAAATATTTGTACTATATGATCTTAGGTTCGTACAGACGAAATCCTGAGTAAAAAATGGTTGTGTATCTTTTCGTCCATTCGAACAAGTAAATTTTAAAAATTGTTCATATTATACTATCCTAGGATTGTACAGATGACTTTCAGAGTACAAAATGATTGCGTCCATTTTCATACCAAACAAAATATGATTTGATTAAAACATATCGTACTGTATGATATCAATTTCATACAATACGTTATCTAGATAATAAAAATTTGTTCGCATTGAATCGTACCGGATGAATCTGTTTAATTTTGAATTGATCATATTGTACAATGTTAGTTCATACATAGATAAATCAAAGTACAAAATTGGTTCATACTAGATCGTAAAAGAAAAATTTGAATTGTTCGTACATACGATCATCCATCATATTGTACTATCGTTAATGGCCAAACTGAAAATTTCAATTTTCTGGATGATTTTTTGTATTTTTCATATATAAGGTCATAAAAACTAAGCGTGGAAAAATCCTTCTTCATTTTTTCTTTGAGAACAAGTGTGAGAGTGCTTTGGGATAGTGTTTCAGAGTGTGGAGAGAGATCTTGCAAGTGAAATTTGTAAAGGGTGCACAAAGTTGCAAAAAGGTGAGGATCTCTTTGTAAGTATTGTTGAATCTTTTACTTACTTCTTTGAAGTTAATCGAGAGAAGGTATTTGGAGAAGATCCAGTTCTATACCGACACCAGGAGGGTGTAAAAGTATGATAGTTCTCTGCACACACTAGAAGGGTATGAAAGGATGACGATTCACTGCTGACACTTGGAGAGTGTAAAAGAATGATGGTACTTTGATGCACTGGGGATTAGTGGAAGAAAGGTGATTTGTAAAGGTTTCTCTGCTTTTTGTGGGAGCAAAAGGAGAGTCACTTTCGTAGTAGTGCAATACCTGAAGAGGGAATCTTTAGATAGTGGACGTAGGTCAAATTGGACCGAACCAACATAAATTTATGTGTTCTAATTTTTAATACATTTTTATTTTTCTACACATTTAAATTTTTGTGGTTGAAAATTTTTTAGATTGATAAAAAATTTAATAGTGCATAAATTATAAAATAGTTTTCTATAAAATTTATATGAGATTTTTTAAATTACTAATTCGCCCCCCACCCCTCTTTGTTAACAACAGGATAATTGGTTTAGGTCTAATAACCTATACAGACTTCCATCCTAAACCTAGCTCTCAGATCGTTCGAGCTTCCAACAATCTCTTATAATTTTCCCAACCTTAATCTAGCCGGTTAAAGCCACCGACGATGACCTTCCGGCTACCGTAACACTTAAATCCTTCCAAGGCATATATTTTATGGTAGATTATGTTTCAGACTGCATTCCTTCAAGAAAGATTAACATGGACAGTTAGTAAACTCAACCATCCCTCGCATGGTTCAATCCTTCCATCAAACTGAGGTAAAAATGTAACCCTAGGTTAAGACACTTAGCGTAATATAGCTTTCTAATAAGCACTTTTCAAATTATAAAATGAACTCCCCATAATTTATCTTAAATCAATTAATCTAGGCTTAAAAGTTCGTTCGATTTCATAATGTATTCATGTAGAGTTCTTACTACATAAGATTGAAACCATTGATCTATGATCAACAGTTCTGATCTATACTTTCAGTATTAATATAAAACTATACAGTCTATTTGGTCGATAAGTTCTTCATCTAATGTAATCACATCCATTGACTCTAAAATGCCCTCGATTAGACGGCCGTAGAGGGCTATTGAAATGGATAAGTGAAACCACATGCACACTACTGTTGCATTATGTTAATTGCTAATGATTGCTAGAGGCGCAATCATTAGCAACTAATGTGTTCCCTACCAATGATTATCGGGTGGTTTTCATGAACCAATATAAAGATGACGCATGTCCTCATGTCGTTGCTGGTGCCGCTAGAACCATTTAATTAGTTTTAAATTATTTTAATTACTAGAACCTTTAAAAAAATCACTGAAAATTTATTTTAAATCCAAAATTCTAATACTTTATATCAAATTGCCCAAAATTTCCTTTAATTTAAAATTAAACTTAATTTAAAATATTATATATTTTTAAAATTAATTTGAACATTATAAATAAAAAACATTACTATAATATTTTAATAATTTTCAAAAATTTAAATACTTTAATTGAAAATTATTTTTAATTAAAATACTTAACATTTTTTTAATAATTTGAAATGTTAAAATATTTGGTATTTAACTATTAGTTAATTAAGAACAAGCTTAAACATTTTCAAACTATAAAGAAATTTATTTTGAATTTAGTTTTAAAATTCAAAGAATTTTCAAAATTATTTTGAAATTATTTGAATTTTTTATTTACTAAACTGAAAAATCTATATTTTAATATATAATTAGGAAATTTTATTTTTAAATAATACAGATTAAACCCTTGAGTGCCTTGAATTCAATCGCAAAATTTTAAACATTGTTCTAGTTTAGTTGAATTTAATTTATGGGAGAATGATTAATGTATAAGAATATCTTAAGTGATCATCCTTCAATTTTCTTTATCTTAAAATTATGCAATTATGTTCATGCATAGGATGCACATGTATTTAGCCTAGGCTCTCCTTATTTTAGAATTCCTGGTTGTGGTATTTGTGTGATGCATATGTGTTTGTCTAAAGGTTAGTGTGACCTTGACTTCAAACCTATAACTTAGTGTCATCTTAAGGACAATAATTAAAGATATATTTAAAATAATTTTGAAAAAAAATTAAAATTAAATGTACATCCATTAGTGATGTAACTTCAACCACTTAAACTTAGTGACATCACCTACCTTATGGAAAATTCTCACTTATTTTAAAAATAGTTAAGCTAATTTTTTAATTAGTTTAAAATTAAATCTTTAGTTAAGCATTAAAACTTTTAAAAGTTACAATAAATTTAAATAAAATCCAAAAAATATTAATAAAATATCAAACTGACCAAAATTTAACCCTTAATTAGAAAAAATTAATATCCTTTTGACTTGTCTTCAATTTTAAGTTTAATTTAATTTTAAATGAAATATAATACTTAATTAATTTATTTAATAAAAAAATTAAAAGTTCCAAAAAATTCTTAAACACTTCAGAGCACTTAGATTAGTGCTAACCTTTTGAAAAGATTTTAAAAAGTTTGGAATTAGTTTGGATTCAAATCATTAAAATCTCTTAAATTAAATCAATTAAATAACTCAATTAAATACCAAAACATTGAAAAATTATAACTAACACAAAAACAATTCAAATTAAACAAACTTAAAGGCATTCAACTTCAATAAAGGTCTAATATTTACTAAAAATGCTAAACCTTTAGAATTAATTCAAAATAAAAAGTCATCCTTTAGAAACGATCAAAGGCTCATGAGGGTACAAAAAAATTAATTTAATTAAATTAAAAATTTTAAGGCAACACAGAAACTCTAACAATTTTAACAAGAAATTTTGGGTTCATCAAGCACCGCATGAATGATATTATACTTTCTCTTCATTGTTAGGTACTTCCCTGCCTATGGGTTCTTGCAGGCCACCTAACCAATTAGAATGAATCCCTATCAAAAAGATGTTGTGCAATCTCTATGATAAAAGTTTTTTTTTTCCATTTTCAAAAGCTGTTTCACTATGATTAATGCATTCAAAGGTCAACTAGCATGCATTACATTAAAAATCTATTAAAGAGTCAAATAAAATTATAATTACATTTTATTTTTAACATCAAATTACCCTGTATAAGTTTAGGGGCAAACTAGAATTTGCTCTAGATGTCAACCCCATTTCCTCAAGCTTAATTAAATAACATCCTTACCACTCCTACATAAAAAATCATAATCATAAATTTTAAGTGCTTAGGTGGTTAGCTGGCTCCCAAATCTAGGCCGGGGAAAGTCAAGATTTACACTCCATTTGAAAGGTTCAAGCTGCTGTCTTTTACTACCCATTTTAGACATAGGTTTAGGGGAAGACACAAAATCTTAAGTCCCCAACCTCTAGGAATATAATCCTAACTTTCTAATAAGTGATCAATACAAATTAAAACTTCTCTTTCAATCAATATTCAAATCCTAACACATAAGATAGATGGGGGAATTTTTGAATTGTTTTAGAATCCTAAAATGCCTCCTGCTTCTCATTAATGGCCTACAGAAATAAGTATTCAATTTTGATACATTTCCATTTGAAATTTTAGCTTCAATCCTTTGATATTACTCCTTAAGAAATTCTAGAAAAAATTTCTACCATTATTTTACTCAACAAATTTTGGAGTAAACTTCCATTTTATACGATATAATTAACTACATGGACTTGCACTCGTAGGATATGTAGAACCCATATCAAATTTTAAAAATTAAATTTTCAAAACTCAATTAATTATGTTTGGAAAAATTCAATTCAATTATCATTATCATCATATCTAAATAATTGATAATGAAGGATATCTTCATTCCCTAGGAATATATATCATTTAATTATCATGACTTTGATTATGAAATTAATGATTTCTTATCTAGATTATTATAGTCAAATAATCAATAAAACATCATTTTGAACCTATGGTACATATATGGTTTTTCCATGTGTTTGACTATGATAATCAATCTGAACTTGCAATTTTATAATATGAACCTATTAGATAATTATATCTTCACCTCCTAAGGTGATATATAGTTCATAATGACTTGTTCAATTTCAAAACTGACAATTTTAGAAATTAGCTTTTCCCAAAAAAAATAATCTTTTAAAAAGTCAACCCTCAACTTTTTAATCAAATTGTGGGAATCACCAAATGCACCATATCTCTCATTTTTAGAAAATTTAAGCCCCAAACTAGCACACTAGTAGTTCCCTTCTAACTCATAACATTAAAAATGCTTCTATATAATGGAAATAGAGCGATTTCATCCATATTTTCCTCCAAGTAAATTTGAAATTATGGTAGAAGATGGGGTAACTAATAAACTTGACTTGGGTGCAGTCCATCACAACAAATTAAAATTAGATAGGGCTCTTCTGGGAAGATTATTATGTAAGAGAATTTCCTTGTTCCATCTCAATGTTGAGCTCAACAAGAGATGGTCATAGTTTGGATAATTCTACTATTTTTGTGTAGATAATTTTATTTATGTCTTTGATACTTGTTCCACAAGGGATGCTACACTCAATGGAGGGCCTTAGTTTATGGGAGGCTACCTTGTCACCTTGGACAACTTGATGTCATCATTCCCACCATATTATATGAGTGAAGTTTCATCACAAGATTGGGTACACCTACCCAACGTGCCACTTCTCTATTGGGATGTTTCAAATATTGGCATGATAGCCACCCATATTGAAGAACCTGTGCTAGTGAGAGGGGAAGGTGTGATCATGCTCGAGTTTGTGTTAAAATGGACCTCTTCATGAGATTAGAAACATGAATTTGTATCCAACTTTTTGGTTCTAGATATATCCAACAAGTGTAATATGAAGGTATTGGGTAGCTTTGCTTCTAGTGTGGAGTGGTGGCCACAAAATTGGATAATGTTTATAATCTCAACCCAATCCCCCATCACCTCCACATCCTAATGCCCCCTGGTGGATAGACATGTAACTATTCTATATTTAGCTCAGCCAAATAATGTGTTTTGAACTACTTTTCAATGAACTCCGCCCGTGGACAAAAATAAATTAACCCACTCAGTTGGAGCCTCATATATAGTGCAGAAATTAGGTAGTCGTTCCCCAAAACAAATGGGCACTAAACCACTAGACCCCCAACCACATAAGAGAACATAGATAATAGCTTCCATACTAGCATGTACTCTTGTGTACTCTTTTATTATCTTTAATAAATGGAATATGAAATTAAAAAAAAAAAAAACTATCATAGCAGTTTGAACTTTCTAGATAAGACTGTTATGTTTGAGGTAGATAATATATAACATCTTCATATATTTCTGCTTCATGAATCCAAAATGATTACAAGACTACCTTGATACATTATTTTACACCCTCATGGGAATAATAAATACAATAATGTAGGGAGGAAGGAACCAATTTTTATTGGTGAAGCCATGGTCTACTAAAGAGTTCATTAAAAGAAGTCTTTAATTTTATATGGAATTTGGATTTGGTTCTACAACAATCTATTTCTAATAATAAGGTTATATAACCGAAATCCCTCTCACCCTTTTTGTTTTAACTCTATAAATGTGCATTGTATAGATAAATTAAGAATAGGATATATTAAAAATATCCATTAGTTCAAGAAAGCATAAGAGCCAATATTCGTAATTACTAAGGTTTCACATCATTAGCCCAAAACTACAAGTTCCCAAAATTACAAGTTTTAGCTAGTCACAGAATTAAAATAAAATAAAATAGATTTTATTGATTTCCTTGGAAAGAAACTGTAAGGTAAAAAATGTAAATAAATAATAGCAAGATTGTACAACTTCAAACTCCACACAACAACTATAATTGCTATATCTTTCTCTCTTCTTGTCCCCCTTAGACTTGGCTCTAAAGTGTCACTACTCTTAAGCACTTAGGACTCATTAAAATGACCTAACCCCCTCAGAGGAAGAATAAAAAACTATTTACATTAAGTACATAAATGTATTCAGGCACCGTGATGCTTAACATGGTGATGCCGAAATATTATAATATGAACTAGCATCTTGATACTGCTAAGTAAACTTCATTGTAGCACTAAAGTGATCAAGTGTGGCTATTAGCTAAACTAATAAGCCATTTGGTCGATTTGATGTGGCTCATCATTTTTTCAATTGCTCCACAACATCGTTCCAAAAGTTTGGCATTGTGGAACATGAATGTGTAATCTAGCATTATAATATTACACAGTTCGATGCTTAGGTGCTTAAATTCTTGAGACTTCAAAGTTGCAATTCTGATTTCTAGCACTGTGGCATTATGAAGCATTATATAACTTACCTTTGTTCTAATAGGGTGCAAAATTAAATGATAATTTTTTGAGGATCTAGCTCGATAATGTCCTGGTTTAGCACCAGGGCATTGATATTACTTTTGCATTGATACTTCGGGCACTACGGCTTTGGTTCAATACATGTAAATTTTTCTCTATTTTCTAAGACTTTCCTGCATAAAACATATAAAATAACATTTTTACTAGAACTTAAGACCATAAATACTACATAATTTTCACCTAACAAATTCCTCCCAAAATAATCTCTTGCTTCTCCTGAAGCAATGGTGTATTCACCTGTTGGTTAGCTTTATTAGCCCAAATAAAAAATTAGCAATTTAAAATTAAATAAAATATAATACAATACACTACCATTTACATTTATACTAGAATAATCAAAGTGTTGCAATTTCAATTTAAATAACAATAAGTAATCATCCTAATAAATCAACCTTAATAATATTCAAAAAGAACTCATATACTAAAAGTGTTATTACATTGTTGACTATTAATTTTAGAGTTGAATAATATATTTTTTAGGAATTGTTGGTGTCTTTTTGTTAAATTAGAACTTTATTTAGTGAAAGTGCGTTAGGGATGTTAAGCCCTATGAACATAGTCCCAAGCTAACCAAGAAGGGGGTGAATTGGTATTTTAAAAATTTATTTTCACAAAGAACAAAAATCACATAAACCAAAATCACACCACAAGAAAAATACGTGCGGAAATTAAAATGCGAAAGTAAGAAAATAAGAACACAGAGATTTATAGTGGTTCGGTCAACTTGACCTACGTCCACTCCTTGGAGGAACCCTCCAAGTATTGCACTACAAAGTGTGACTCTCCTTTAGCCCCCGCTAGGCGGAGAAGCCCTCACAAGAACCTCCTTTTTGCCACCCCGGCAAGACAGAGAACCTATCTCCTTTTGCTTCCTCTCGAAGCTGGCAGAGAACCACAACAAAAAGCTAACTCCTTACCTCTACCGACCCTTCCACAGAAGAGAAACTCTAGACGAAGAACAAGTAGAGCGATCCTTGAAGCAACCCTTGTGAATCCCCTCACAAACTCCCCCTCACAAGATCCTCTCTCTCTCCCTCTCTCTCTTTCTCTCCTCAAGGCCTTCTCAGGTCAAGGCAGTAGCAAAAGGTTTTCCAAAATTTTGAACAAGAGTTCTTAAATAGAAGAGCTTCAAAGGAGCTCATTAATTTCAAGTTGCTATAAATCGTCCAGGCCGATATGACATCGGCCTGGCCGATCAGCACAAAACTCAGAAGATTGCCAGAGTATCGCCATAGATGTAAAAACTGGAATGATTGAAAATGGCTTGATCATCCAGGCCGATCTCAACGATCGTCGGCCCCTTCTTAAAAAGTAGAATGTAATGCAGGTATGGTATGCGTGTGAATCATGCATCTTGGTCTCCACACCAATGATGTACTACGGTGAACTGGTGCAAGTGTGTGAGATGTGTCCTAGCATGCCACAAGAAAAACATCTAACTCCAGGAAAAGGATTTCTTAAATGATTTGAGTTATAATGTCTCTTCCTAAGTCTGGCTTAGGATCAAAAGTAGAATGTCATCTATTCTTCTATATGTATCCAAATCATTTGAATCCTCAAGTTAGTTCTTTTAATGCATCATTATCAATACCTCAAATTTTTCTCAATCTCTTTAGATTTCTTAAGATCAGAATTAGTGAGGTGTGTGAAGCTTTTAATGCAATTATCATCAATTAATTCCAAATGCTTTTTGTTTAAATCATTACAAAATTCATCAAAGAAGAGCCATGTGATTTGAATCAATCGTTGCATGATCCTTGAGAAAAAACATCATGCTCTTCGTAAATTCAAAAATTCTAATTTTAGGCTTGCATGAAGTTTTCTTGAGTTTTTTGTATGATGTATGTATTTTCTCACAAATTCCAAAAAATTCATCATAAGTTGGTTTACATACCTCTTCCTCATCACTTTGCTCAAGATGATCTTCCCCTATTAAGCATAGGTTTGTAGTCTCTTCCTCTGGTTCAATCTCAGAGGAATCAGTAACTAGATTCTGCCCAGAACGCCTTTTGGATCTTTTCTTCTCTTTCTTAAACTTAGGTTTCTCTCAATCTTTTCCTTGCTTGTGTTATCTTGAAGTGTCGGCAATCGGCTCTCACATGTCCTGGTTTCCTGCATTCAAAACAAACAACATTAGAAGATCCTTTTTAACGATATTATGAAATCCTTACCTTTTCTCCAAATTTTGATGAGCTTTTGTTTCTTCCTTAGAAAGCTTTTGATTGCCTATGTGATGAAGGCACTTAATCGCTTCGACCCGGAAGATTCAGAATCCGATTTGTGCCGCCTTTATGCAACTGTTTCTCCTTCTTTCACCTGCATCAAGATTTCTTGATTCACCCTTGTGTCGTAAAGCAATGAGTAAGCCAAGTAAGTTATCAATAGATAAGTGTTCAAATCCTTAGATTCAGTGATTCATCATATACGAAGCGAATTCTCAAAATCTTGTTAACCTTTCATGTAGTTGAAAGTTCTTTCTATGTGCATGCAGTGAAGTAACTATATGAGTAACCTTGTGTTTATGTCAGAAATCGATTCATGAGGTTTCAAAAAAAAATTTGTAGTCATGCAAGATAAATTCAACTGGGTTGTTAACCTCATTAGTACTTTATAGGGATGCACAATTTATCCCAAATTCTTTACCATTTTGCAAGTCGAGACACGCATGTAATCCTAATATTTTAAAGCACAGGAAAAGCAGTTCAAATATTTGTCATTCATTGTGCTAAATCTCATTCATCGAAAATCCATTCAGTAAAAGCAACTTCAGTTTTAACACTATTAAATCACACGAGAAGGTGGAGAATAACCTTCTTTGATAAGCAATCTACATGTGAAATCAATAGATTGTAAAAACATTGACATGCGGGTTTTCCAAAAATCTTAAAAGGTAGGTTATCGAACAGGGGAGGTCGATAAAGAATACCCTTCCATAGTGTTACGTTCCAAAGGTTAGCCTCTGATCTAATTCAAAAAGTTTTCAAATCAATTTTTGAATCCCGCTCTGATACCACTTGTAAGTTCTTATTGGATGTTAAACCTATGAACTTTGTCCCAAACTACACAAGAGGGGGGGTGAATTGGGATTTTAAAATTCTTTTCACAAAGATAAAAATCACATAAACCAAAAATCACACCACAGAGAAAAAATAGTGCGGAAATTAAAATGCGGAAGTAAAGAAAACAAGAACACGGAGATTTATAGTGGTCGGTCAACTTGACCTTGCGTCCACTCCTTGGAGGCACCTCAGTATTGCACTATAAAGTGTGACTCTCCTTTAGCCCCACGGCTAGGCGGAGAAGCCCTCACAAGAACATCCTTTTTGCCAACCCGGCAAGACAGAGAACCTACTCCTTTTGCTTCTCCTGAAGCTGACAGAGAACCACAACCAAAAGTAACTCCTTACCTATACTGACCTCCACGGATGAGAAACTCTAGACGAAGAACAAGCAGAGCGATCCTTGAAGCACCCTTGTGAATCCCCTCACAAGCTTCCCCTCACAAATCCTCTTCTCTCCCTCTCTCTCTTTCTCTCCTCAAGGCCTTCTTAGGTCAAGGTACTAGCAAAAGGTCTTCAAAATGTTGAACAAGAGTTCTTAAATAGAAGAGCTTCAAAAGACCTTTAATCAAGTTGGCCGACAAATATCATTCCACGCGATATGGACATCGCCTGGACGATCAAGTTACAAAAACTCAGAAGATCGGCCAGAGTTTCACCCTGGATGCAAAACTGGACGATTGAAAATTGGCTTGATCATCCAGGCCAATCTCACAATCGTCCTGACCTATCAGTTCAAATCAAAGGAAAATTGTTCATAGCATCGCCCTGAGTTTGAGCTGGCCGATATTTATCGTCCTGAAGTAACCAAGGTTTTGAATAGATCCTCCTGGCCGATCTTACAATCATCTAGGACGATATGATTGTATCAATCATCCTTAATTACTCCCTCGATTTCCTGATCAATTAAGGCATAATTTGTGAATATCGTCCAGGCTGATCAATGATCATCCTGACCGATAATTTAAAAATATAATATACCTTAATTGTCTATGGCGGCAACTTCTTTCTGTTTTGAGCTTATCATCGTGGCCGATACACGTATCGTCTAGGCCGATATGTTAATGACGGCTGCCTTAATTAAGAATTCTTATTTAGACTTTTTGTTTTAAGCCTAATCGTCCAGGACGATGTAAAAATGTCCTGGACGATATGAGTAAAAACAAAAATTCTAAGTCTCTCCAGTGTGTGTGAAGGGTTACTTAGCATCAGTCTCTTTGACCATTACAAGTAGACTCAAGAAGTGAAAAACAAAAGTACAGACTGACTCAACCCTAAACCTATGCAATCCTGAACTAGCTTCGTCTGTTCGTCCGATCTCTTCGATTCCTGAAATGTTAGAAGAATCAAGTAGTCCAAGAAAATCAATAGTGTTTGTCAATCATCAAAACATAAGTCATGAAAATAGATTTGCAACATTTAGAACCCTTCATATGTATTAGTTTACTTACACCCCCCTATTTGATTTAAGTGTTAGATTTCATTTAGGACTGTGATTACATCATAAGCCATTTTTTTATGAAGTACACATTTTTATTTTCCTTTCTTTCTTTTGATTTGCTTGTTTTTCATGAGTTCCTTCTTTCAAACATATTTTAGTACTACCAAAATGACTTTTAATATTTGGTTACCTTCTTCCTCTAAGAAATCCTAAATTTAATTAATGTAAGGATTATTATAGACTCGTTAATTCCATAGTGAAGTTTATATTAATTTTCATAATTTAATCTATATTCACGCTTTTCCTAAACTTAATTTTTCAATCTTGAAACAATTATTCAGTGCATAATTATTTAGTATTTGAAGTTCAAGATTAGGTATTTACTTCAATTTTTTATTAGGTTAATTGTTATAATTTTCAAATTAAAGAATGTTATCATTTGTTCATTGAATTTGGCACCTAGCTTTTGTATTATTCTTAATTTTAAAATTTTTTTAATTGATATTTCTAATTTGGCTAATTTAGCTATCAATGTGCAAGCATTAGAGAGGATAATTTCAACAGTTAAGCAATGTGAGGAATTTTACTTAAATAAAATTTTTAATTACATAGTACCAATAATAAAATAACATGCATATTTAACAAAAATGACACAACTAGATATAAAAAATAAACTAGCTTGCCTTTCCATTCAGAATGATAGTAAATATATAAGGCAACTCAAACTAAAAAATATCATTACTAATAGTTCATTATGCACTACGCCCCTCAAAAATTGCATCAATATCTACAAACTAATCATTTAAATCATAACATTCATGGCTAAGATAACTAAACAAAATTACCACTGAGGATCTCCCCAAGCAAAAAAAAAATATAAAACAAATAAAAATAAAAACCACCAATAATAATAATAGCAAGAAAACAACAATCTCTCTCTCTCTCTCTCTCTCTCTCTCTCTCTAAAGAACAACTAAAGAAATAAAGAAAAATAAAGGAAAACAACATCAATCAGAGTATCTATCCTCCTCCTCATCATCGTCATAATCACCAGAAAATGGATGCCAAACAAAAGGATCATAACCTAGGGCAGTGGAAAATTAAGTTAATTCAAACTTTCAATAAATGGGCTTCTCCTACACATTACCACAAATGCTTCATTAAACTTAGAAGTGCAGTGATAATTTTCTCCTCTATATCTAAATAATGTGCCTACCATCCCATACTCTCCTCATAAAAATCAATAACTTTCTCCATATGAATCCTCAATTCTACCAACTTCTCTTATAATGACTTTTGGGTCCTTGAAATTGACCTACTACTATTGGGTTTCTTGCTATCATTGGCTCAAAAGGTTCTCCTCCTCATGCTCATGTCCTTTCCACTTAAAGACTTCTATATTTTCTTACTTAGATAAAAAATGTGAAATAGTTATTCCTCACCATAAACACCTCTCACACCAGCAAAACACAAAGGGAATAGATAAGAGAGGGATGACCTAATCCAATAGACATAGTACCCCTAATAATGTATATTAAGAAAGAATAAATTAACTTCCCCATATCATTGAATTGACCAACCTAAAATTATAATTCAACAAGGCTCTATCCTTATTCCCTTACTAATATTTTTACTTGGAAAAAAGTGAGTACAAATAAAATTGCCTTAAAGAAGTGGGCCAAAAAAGATGCAAAAAAAATTAATAACCTTCCCATCCCTTTCTTTCTAGATAGCTCCACTCCTACACTCACACAAAACTCTCAACAACTCTTGAGGGTTAAATGGCACTAAACTAAAGGGGACATGCTCATCAAACTCAATATCCCTAAGGCTATAAACATGATAATACTCTAGGAATCGAAAGGTGCACTAATCTCTCTCATAAATCATTGGTTTTTTTGGGCTTCATAAGCATTAGTAAAAAATTCCATCACTGTATCACTACACATGAATATAGATCCTCACACATTTTTTCCCAACTCTAATTGACAATAATTTGCATCACCACGCCACTAGGGTTTAGAAAACCTCTCTCAATGATTAACTACTTACTTTTAAAAAATTGGATGTATCTCTCTTTAGCTTCAACTGAAATAAATCTCCTCTAGTTAAAAGACGATGTCGTTCTCTTCTTGCTACCCATAACATAAAAAAGCTAGATTATTGAAGAAAAATGCAGAGGCATATGAAATGATAAAGAAAAATTAACATAGAGTTCAGTGAAAATGAAAGAAATTAACTCTTCCTATTTATAAACTCAGTGATAGTTGCTACGATATAAAGAGTAATGTAGTGGTGCTAGGAAAGCTCTAAACAACAAATATGCATACTGACAGTGGTGTCAGCGTGAAGGACATGTGGCAATATAGTGCAAGAGTAAAAAATGGACTTATAGCTTTTTAACTAAGGAATTGCAATAATGTCTGACAAGTGAGAGCGTTGTTGCTCTTAAGAAGACCATCTCTATGGCACTATAGCTACAAATTGTCATTTTAACCTAACATAGTAGTATTGTCAGTCAATGTTTAAAATTGTATAATCGGGTATTGAGGCGTTTTTTTGTTCGTGAGGCGAGGAGTAAGCCTCATGGCATTTTGAGGCGTAAGCCTCAAAATCAAAAAATTGTATAAACATAAAATGATAAATTTTGTATATACTAATGAGTAAATAATATATAAAACATAAAAAATTCTATTTACCACATCTTTGAGGATAAATAGTAATGATATATCACATAAGAACTCATAAGTCATCAACACTGTCTTCAGTCATCACTAAGGGGGTCTTCATTTAAATCATCATTATGATGAACTGCTCTCTCCTCTTCCTCTTCTCCTATAGAGTTTAATTCTCCCAATCAGCTTTTTCTTCCTCATTATCAGTTATCTTCCTCTTCCCTAAATATTTTTAAACAATATCATAATGAATAATAGTGTAATATATTAATAAAAGTCTAAGAAAAAAACTATATTATTTATATACCTTTTTTTATTTGTTCTTGAGTTATGGTGGATGTAGATACTTTAAGACCATCAAAGAAATCCACATTTAAATCTTCATCTTGTAATTCAGATGTCATCACTTCAACTTCAACATCTACAAACCACTCATCATCAGATGCCACATCCTCGAAAAGCAAAGGATCTTCATCATCCATTAATCCTTTTTTCTTCAAATTCCTATCTCTGAGTCTCCTGTTGTACATAACGTATACCAATGAATTCATCCTCAATGTAGATAAGCGATTTCTCCTTTTTGTATGTACTTGTTTATTGGTACTCCAATTTCTTTCACAATCAGATGAAGAGCATGTCAAGCCCAAAACTTTCACATCCAAACGCTACAATTATGGAGTCCCATCACCAAATTGAATCCATGTTCTCAAATCATACATGATTGGAGGTTTAAACACTCTCCCAAATGCTCCAACTGAATGAATCATGTTGTGGAAAGCAGGTGATGTTACAACATTAATTAGAATTACATTTTCGTAGAAGAATCTACCTATATCCTTACACACTCTTTTCCGTGCCTCCCTTATATTTTCTTGGGCCATCTTCTATATAGCAGGAGGCCTATCCTCTGATGTGTCAATCATATAATGTTCCATAGGCCCACTAGCACCCCTGGATGAAATGGGCGTCATAGAAGAAGATGAATACCTAATGCTATGCTCACTCCCATAGTAAGAGCTAACATCAACTCTGTCCTCAAATTGCTTCTGTGCAAGATGTTTTGACGTGGTAGATTTATTCATGTATGACTTTATCTCATCCCTTATAGTATCAAGAACTTTTTAGCATGGAGCAACATTCTTGTGAGATCTTGAAAGGTGTTCCTTCATCCTAGTCACACCACCTTTCATAACTTTATCACAGTAATTGCATTTTAGGTAGACATATATTTTATTACTTCCTCCTACATCCACTTGAGTACTATATTTCCATGTTGGATCTTTTCTATGATATGATGCAGCTTTTTCCTTATTTGTGACCATCCTTTATGAAAAAAAATAGAAAGTAAATCCTAACCCCAACCACAAATAAGAAGAGTTTAAAGTAATAGGTCGGAGGAGACAGCAGGCTCAGACAGAAGCGGCCAGATGGAGAAGATAGCAGCCCAAGTCACAGTAGAAGAAACCTCCAAGGCTCCAAGAAAAAGGCGAAGAGAAGCTCTCGTTGCTTCAACACTTAAACTTAGATAAAGGTTTAAGTCGTATGTGCTGCGTCCTTATGAATATGTCGGGCCGTCGAGGAAGTAGAACACTTCATACACTATGCATATATAATACGTACATTGTGTGTATTCACTGCGTATGTGATGCGTATTTTGTAATTCTATTTTTAAAGTATTTGTAAATTAATGTATATTTTTTTTATTAATAGTTAATAATAGATATGTTTTTCTCCATAAAGTATACATACTAGATGTGTTCAATTTTTATTGTACATAAAATCTAATTATATTGTGCATAATATCTATGTATACAGTGCGTATATGATGCGTATTATATACGTAATTGATGCGTACTCTATGCATATGATCTATATATTTTTTTAAAAAATCATTCAACCAATATAACTAAAAATAATAAAATAATAAATAAAATCTGTATATTTTCATTTAAACAATAAAAAATATCTATGTACAAAATAAAAAATTTACAAATTTATTATAAATACAATTAAAAAAAGAACATTTATAACAAATACAATTTATAGGAGAAACTATGTACATTCTATTAAAAAAATTCAACCAAAATAATTTTAGACATACGGCCACAGGGGTCATGGTGCCTTGCTATGATGTTTAGATATGATTATGCAAATAGAAGTAAAGCAATATTTGACAGAAGGAAAGTTTTTTTACTTTAGAAATAAGTCTAAAAAATCTTACATTCTGTCAAGACTGCATTACTTTTGTTTGCATAATCATGAGTTACCCTAAGCCTAGGTATCCAGCATTATATAATGAAAATTTGAATATTGAACATTAAATGAAATGTCAATAAAGGCTCATAAAAATTTAACCAACCGTCCCAACCATATCTACAACCCATTAGTCCACAGCTAACAAAATTTATTACTCATGTTATGACCCGTCAATCTATTAAATTTTATGTAATGTGTAATGTATGCCACCCGCCAGTCTATACAAATCAATCATATCTGCCACCCGTCCCTAAATATCCAACGAAAATTATTATTCATGTCATAGCCCCTCAGTCCAAGATCTATTATCTTAATTAAAACATTTATTATAAATTTATAAATATGGATAACTATATAATGTATTCTTGTATTATACATACTTTATGTGTCTTTTGTGCGTGTGTTCTGCGTATTATTTAAAAAGATTAAAAAACAATATTTATAAAATTATTTTTTTTAAAATAAAAAAAGAATGTCAATCACTAAACTTTAAATGCAAATGTCAAACATTAAAATTCTTTTAAACATCATATTCCTTATGCCTCATCCTTAAATACTATCCACCAGGATCCCTAAACTCTTTGTACTTGTTTAAACACATTCAAGAATCAAGAATAAAAAATGAAATCATAAAAATCATATTGAGTCTAAAGTGTAATAATTTTTTTAATTTCATTGTGTAATACATATTCCTCATCCTTTTAATATAAATAATATAAAAATAAAGATATATTATCTTAATTAAAATATTTAATATAAATTTATAATATGGATAACTGTGTAATATATGTGTGTATTATGTGTACTTTATGCGTCTTTTATGCATGCGTTATGAGTATTATTTAAAAACTTAAAAAAAAAATATTTATAAATTATTTTTTTTCCTTTAAACAAAAAAAGAATGTCAAACTCTAAACCTTAAATGTAAATACCAAACACTAAAATCCTTTTAAACATCAAATTCCTTATGCCTCATCCTTAAATAATATCCACCAAGATCCCTAAATCCTTTGTACTTGTTCAAATACATTCATATACATACTTTATAGGTCTTTTATGTGTGCGTTAGGCGTATTATTTAAAAACATTAAAAAAAGATTATAAAATTATGTATTTCTTTTAAACAAAAAAAGAATGTCAAACACTAAACTTTAAACGCAAATGTCAAACATTAAAATTCTTTTAAACATCATATTTCTTATGCCTCATCCTTAAATACTATCCATCAAGATCCCTAAACTGTTTGTACATATTCAAATATATTCAAGAATCAAGACTAAAAAATGAAATAATAATAATCATATTGAGTCTAAAGTGTAATAACAAATTTAATTTCATTGTGTAATACATATTCCTCATCCTTTTAATATAAATAACCTAAAAACAAAGATCTATTATTTTAATTAAAACATTTAATAAAAATTTATAAATATATATAGCTACGTAATATTTGCATGTATTATGCGTACTTTATGCATCTTTTGTGCGTGTGTTATACATATTATTTAAAAACATTAAAAAAATTTTATAAAATTATTTTTTTCTTTAAACAAAAAAAGAATGTCAAACACTAAATCTTAAATGCAAATATCAAACACTAAAATCCTTTTAAATATCATATTCCTTATGGCTCATCCTTAAATACTATCCACCAAGATACCTAAACCCTTTGTACTTGTTCAAATACATTCAAGAATCAAGACTTGAAAATGAAATCATAATAATCATAGTGAGTCTAAAGTATAATAACAAATATAATTTTATTGTATAATACATATTCCTCATCCTTTTAATGTAAATAACCTAAAAATAAAGATACATTATCTTAAATAAAATTTTTAAAAGAAATTTATAAATATTGATAATTATATAATATATACGTGTATTATGCATACTTTATGCATCTTTTATGCATTCGTTATGCATATTATTTAAAAATATTAAAAAAAATATTTATGCAATTACTTTTTTCCTTTAAATAAAAAAAGAATGTCTAACACTAAATCTTAAACGTAAATGCCAAATACTAAAATCCTTTCAAACAATACATTATGCGTACTCTATGCCAATGATTTGCTTATGATATGTATATTTTATGCGTACTATATCCTTACAATATATGTGATTTATTCGTATGATCATTAAAGAAGTTCTTTTTTCATTAAATCAATGTAAATAATATTTATACATAGAATCAAAAAATATATTCTTCAATTTCATGAAATTAATATTTTATAGAATAGAAGCGAATATTCAGGGAAAAACATTTTTACAAATAATGTTAAAAATAATTATTTTTCCAAAGATTAATAAAATATTTCATATGTCAATTCTGTCCTATATTTTGGCATATCTTCTTACCAACTTGTACTATTAATCCAATCAGTGTTGCCTTCAAGACTTATTCTTTCCATATATTTACAGACATACATTCCGTAATCTACAGAGTTGTTTTGTTTTGGCACACCTTTAATGGTACAAAGCTTTTATTTTCTAACATCACTATAAAAAGCTCCTCTCGTGTTAGCATATAGGGATTTAATATGAAAAATATATAGAGCAATGATTAGTTCTATAAATTATTGAAAATTTGAAGAGTTCATAATTTCATGATTTCATCTAAAACTTAAAATTTTTGGAACAACAAGTTTATGCTCTTTGACATGGTTGGGAAACGAATCATAAAATTTCCATTTTTGTTCTTTCAGCAAACCAACCAGAAGGGTCCAATGCGAGGATTCAATGATTGGTTGTAATAAAATATTGTTTGAAGTAACAGAAAATTCAGTTATATGGTCGATTTGCAATCTGGATAATTTATCCCTTCCTTTGTTATTCTACAAGTGCTAGAAGTAAATATAAGAAATGGAAAATAAATATTAAAATTGGTGTTAAACAGATTAACTGAATACTAAGTTACTAACATAATAGACTGGCGAGATGTATAAAAATTTATGATACTTCTCAGGCATAAAGTTACACTTCTCATTTAACAAATGGGCGAAAATATCTACATGTTCATTGCCTAAATAATAATCAATTAATAACTCGTCAATGTCAGCTTTAGAAATAAGAAGGTTACCAATAAAAATGACACTATCGTCCCTGCAAAAAAAATAATAATAAACACAAAATACGTAAAAAATTCACATAGAATACGAATAGCATATGTATACAATATGCATACCATATGTATACCACATGCATAACATACGCATACCATACGCAAAATTAATAGAATTATGAGTTCCTAAGAGTTATAGTTTTTACCTTAGCTTGAACTTCTTCGAGCATTCATTTCTCCTCTCAGAACTCAGACTCAAAATACCTTTATAATTTATTATTTCATTTGCATAATTAATATTTTATTGAATGTCATTGACTGGTATTGGTTCATTTGGATTTGTGTATGGAATTAATTGCATTTTGGTTGGGATTGGCTTATTTTGTTCGATTGGCTCATTTCTGGATGTGATTGGCTCATTTTGGTGATTGGTTTATTTGGGCTGGGGGAGGGATATCTGATTTATGTTTCTTATTGGAAGATGAAGAGTAGCTAAATGATCGATTTTGAAAAAATATTTTACTCTGATAAATGTGATTATGAAGCTTGACTTCAATAACTTCAACTCTTTCAGTTAGATCTTTAAACTTTCTGCTCATACTACCTTCAAATTCAAGAAAGGGTTTTGTGTAGATTTCTTAGTAGGATTTGATTATTCTTTCTTGGATAAATTCCATTGTTTGAGCAGAAAAATTGAAGTGAGATTGTCGAGCAGATTGATAGGGGTCTTGCTGAGGAGGTGGGGTATGATGGGGAAAATTAGGGGGTTTGATGGGTCGATATTTCATGAGCAGAATCAGAGGATAGAGGGTTTTCTGATGGATATTTTTTGATGTTAAGCAGATCAATTTCAGCTTTGAAAACACCCTAGAGGACATTAAAAATCTTACTTTTTCTTATATTAGGAAATAAATTAGTGACCACCTATGTAGTATATATAATATCATCGGCCCATCGTAGAAAATGGAGTCTTTTGTCATCATACATAGGAGCATGAAAAGATGTATGCTCCAGGAACCAAATCTGCGTAAGATGAATGAAAGTTTAAGCAAATGACTTATAAAAATTAAAAAAAAAAATGAATGAATTTAGCACTTAGCACTCAGCCACTCACAATTAGTAGAGGTATAAAACTGTTGATGTAACCTGCTGGCTTCTTATTTAAAATCTTGGAGGAGGCCTTATTAAACTCTCAAACTAAAAATTCCCTAATTGAACCAGCCCAATTTATTGATAAAAAATCATCTGGATTATTTGCTATTCTTTGAAGCAACCAAAGGGTTTTAAAGTTGATAAGTTTAAAAAGTAAATTTGAACATAAATACATGATAAACATTCTTAACATAGTCTAGGGGGGGGGGGTTTCTTGTTCAACTCCAACATGTCTTCCTTAATTTCCAATGATGTAACTGAAGTATGTGCTAAAAAAAGACAGGATATTTCTTCTCCTTTATTTGGAAAACCAGTAAGAATAGCCACTTCATCAGTAGTGAAAGTAATATGCTAACCTTTTAGAATAAATCATTACTTTGAAATGTTTCACCTTGAGATCAGCTCATAAATAAGAGGCATATTTTTCTCAAACCCAAAAAATTGTAAAAATTATATAATCTTTAAATGATTTAATGTATCCACGACTTCGGGAGAAATTTGCTGAGCAAAATTATCATAGATTGGTTGAAAATTTGAAATATAGCATCAATAGATAATTAGATGATCGTATATCTGAAAAATAAAAAAAATAAAAATATATAAAATAAGTAAAAAAGATACGCACAAAAAACTCACAACATATACATAAAGTACGCATAACATAAGAAAATATCATGCATAATATACGCATAGAGTACTCACATCATACGCACAAGCACGCATAGTATACGCACAACATTCGCATAGAGTACTCAGTGTTTATGCCAGCGTATGAACATCCTTCGTGCCAAATTGGCACAAACTACTCTATTTTAAAAGTTTAGGATTTACTTGTTAAAAACTTAAAATTTAGTTAGGGTTTAGGTTTCAAATTTAACATAAATTCATAAACCCTAAATACAGAGAAAATACGATGGCATCAAAGTATCAAATACTTAAAAAGTTTCGATAAGCAATGCATACGCATAGCATAAGCATAAAATACAAAGAACTTTAAAACCCTTAACACCTACGCATAGCATAACCATAAAATACACAGAACTTGAAAAGAAAACATGCTAGCAAATTACCTTTTTCTTGGGGGGTGATGACATCTGAGAAGGAAATGAGTGAATACTTGAAATTGCTCTGGAGTAAATGCTTGAAACGTTTGCTGGAAGTTGAAAACTGAAATGCTGCGTGTAATACAAAATTTTTCTATCATTTGACCTTTACCAGGGTTTAAATGTTGATGTTACATTGACATCTCACTAGGCAATCCAGGACTCTACGTCGTTAATTAACGGTCCAAACTAAAAATATATATATATTAGGTTAATTTTTTTAGAGGCGACGCCTAAAAAATGTGAGGCGAGGCACGCCTTAGGGCACACCTCCGTAAACTTGAGGCGTAAGACTCAATAACTGAACTTATTGCATAGGCTTTGAGGCTTAAAAGGACCATATTGTGCTGAGGCGCTCCTTGAGGCATACCTTTTATTGCGCAATTTTAAACCATACTATCGGTAGCACCGCAGCGCTTTAGGTAGCACTATTGAATACAAAGAATCATTGTTATAACAAATATAGATTTAAAATTGTAGTGCTACATGGATTAGCAGTATATAACTATATGAGTGGAAGTAGCACTGTGGCGCATAAGTAAACAACATTGTAATTTTACATAATGCCATTTTTCCTCAAACTTCTTCATAGTGGTGCCAGAAATAAATGTTGTAGTACTTTGCAAGAAAATGTTATGGAGCTATAAGAACCAACACTATATTGTTGTATTAAATCTATAACTTATCAAAATTCTCAAAAAATATATATATATATATAAAATTATTTTAGTCATAACCATACTTAATAACATATGGTTAACACACATATAACATTTTTCATTATTTTGAAATTAAAACAACAAAATACACAAACAAATAAATTTCAAATAATAAAACTAAAATCTAATATCAATTGATTTGGGTTGCCTCCCAAGCTATTTTAAGTTTATAGTATTAAAAAATCATTACTACTCCTTAAGTGCTCTAAATTCAAAATTTTTTCCTTTATATTTAGATTAATTTTAATATTACTGGGAAATATTTTATGAGTGTGAAGTCTACTATTAAAAAAGATTACAAGTTGTCCTTATTAATTTTCTAAATTTTTAACTAAAGTAGTTAGGCTTTGTAATCGGTTACCCATTTTAATCACTAACACCTCCAAACGTTTCTTCCTATATTTAAAATGAGTATTCTAATTATAAATAGGGGATAGGAAGGCCTGGGGTTTGTATAGGTTATTAAGGATTACTTTAATTTCCTCTAAAATTTGATTGACCTGCACTCCACTAATTATTTTCGCAATTATTATTTTTTAGCTAACGTTAGTGTGGTTCCACCAACCTGGATTATATGTATTAGAATAGAGATTATTTTATCTTCCAATCAAATTCATATTTTTAATCCCTTAGGCACTATTCTTACCTTCAAATCATACTCATTCAAATGTATAGCTGATCCTAAACTAGAGCTAACTCAAAAAATCTTCTAACTTATAAGATATAGCTTCTACTTGAGTTATTAAAATTGATAGAGCATTTGAATTATAGACACTTAATATTCTCTTAGTATTCACCCTATGAGAAGGCTACTAGATGCTTGTTTCCATCTCCTTTATCAAGACATAAGCTACTTCAAAAGATTTTAACATCAAAGAACCTCCAATAATAGTGTCAATAATTAACCTAAGGGATCTTATAATCATATTTTAAAAAGGCCTAAATAGCCAACCAATAAGGCAAAGTATAATGAGGTAATTTTCTAAGAATCTTCTTGAAACTTTCCAAAATCATATAAATGGACTCTACTTTAAATTAGGTAAAAGAAATTATATAGTTCCTAAGCAAGATAGTTTTAGAATATGGGAAATACTTAGCTAGAATTTTATATGTCAACTCATTCTGAGTGGTTATGGAGCCTTGGGATAAGAAATTCAATCACATCTTACAATAATTAGACTTTATTTATTTCTATTTTCTTTAAGGGACAAAGCTATTATCATGTTAAATTCCATTCCTCCCAGGCTCCATAACCACTTGGAATGAGTTTGCACATAAGTTCCTGGCAAAGTAGCTTCCACCTTCTAAAATTGCTAGGCTCAGGATTGATCTTACTTTTTTTCTAACTTGAAGGAGAGTCAATTTATGAGAGTTGGAAAAGATTTAAGGAGACTCTTAAAAAGTCTTCTCATCATGCTTTTCCTAGTTGGTTGGTTGTTTAGACTTTTTATAATGAGATTGTAGGAACCCATAGGTCAACATATGATGTTGCAACTAGAGGTTATGTGATTTCAAAGCCTTTTGAAGAGGCTTATGCATTGATAGATAAGATAGCAACAAAAATTTTTTAGTGTCCTTCAAATAGGGTAAATCTTAAGAGAGTAGAAAGTGTTTATGAGTTGGATATTTTGTTAATTTTTATAGCTTAGGAAGCAGCCATGTCTAAGGAAATTTTGAAGTTAGTATAAGTTTAAAAGAAAATATGCTTTTGGAGGAGCATGATTTGACTTTTTCTAGTGAGTCTATTGCTTAAGTGATTAAGAATATAAATTTGGAAGATAAAATAACCCCTACTCTAATATTTAAAATTTAGGTTGGAGGAACCACCCTAATTTTAGATGGAATAATAAAAATGGTTAAAATGAGTGTAATGCAAACCAATCAAACTTGATAAAAAATTGGAATCAACCTTAACCATCATTAATAAGACATGGGTCATCTTATCTCCTAGGTTTTAATCAAAATAATCAGTCCAAAGATAAGAAGACTCATTTTGAAGATATATTTATTCATATGGGAAACTAATTATAGAGTTAAGCTTCTTTCATTAAAAGTTTTGAAAATCAAATACGACAGCTTGTAATTACCTTTAGCAGTAGGAATAATGGAACATTACCAACTACTACTAAGATTAATCTAAAAGAAATGGGAAAGTCATAGCTTGGAAATTTTGAGTAGAAGTGATACCACCCAACAAAAATTAAATATCTAGGCAAGTATTGTTGAAGACTATAAACTTAGTGCTTCTTGGGAGGCAACTTAATTCTATTAATGTTAAGTTTGAGTTTTATTATTGAAGTTTTTATTTATTTGTGTATTTATGTTACTTTTATTTTTTAATTATGAAAAAAGTAATGCCTGTGTTATTTGTAGGTTACTATGTATGGTTTTGACTAAAATAATTAAATGCTATTTTTTGAGAATTACATAGTTTACAAATTTGATCCAACACCGTAGTGTCATGTCTTAGAGTGCTAAAATATTTTCTTATCAAGCGACCTAGCACCTAGATTAGACATTGTTGAGCTGAAGGCTCAAGAAAATAGGTTTAGTGCAATGTTGCAACACTATATACTTTAGTGCTACAATGCTACCTTACACTTCCCAATGCTTCTATGCTCATATGTGTAGCGTCATTGTGCCAAATTTTCTTTTTTTTTTTTATAGTACTGCAACATTATATTTAACACTTCAAATTGATGATCCTTTTTATTATAACTTTATTGAGCATAGCAGTGATGGCTATAGCACTGTAGCACTAGGTCAAAACAATAATTAGTAGTTAAAGTGTATTAGTATTACTCCTTACCCTATAACACTCATACATGTAAAATGCCACAGTGATCCACTAGTCAAAAAGTGATGCTTCATTTCCCCATAGTAGTGCTGAAATGCCATGTGTTCGCACTGTAAAGTTCTATCAGTTTGAATGTTTATTATTTTGTGCTTTTGTCTGTGTTTCTACATTATCCATAGCAGTGTGGTAATGCTCATCCCATTAAGAAAAAAAAAAGCTATTGGTTTCATTATTTTCACTATGTTTTTATTCTCAAGAGTTATGACTTTATGATTTTCTCTTCTCCTACTCAAATTATTTTCTATTGCAGATGTATGGCTTATGATTTTGATGATAGCAAACATTCTTTTTCTCTATGATTGCTTTCTACTAACATTTCAGGTTCACACGATAGGACTGTAATTTGGAACCAGCTCAAGATTGGGTAGACTAGGTCTGAGTCAATTTGTAATCTTTTTCTTTTCTTGAGTCTGTTGTATTTGTTGTGGGACCTATTTATTTGTAACTTGGAAGATTTCCTGCTATTCCCTAAAAGATTTTTATTTTTGGTAATATCGGCCGGGACGATATGTCCAAAATTAAAAACCTGAATTAGGACATCCTCATTAAGGCAGCCGACATAAACACATCGGCCTGGACGATACTTGTATCGGCCAGGATGACATTCTCAATTTAGAAAGAATCAGCCGCCATAATAAGTTTAGGTATTCTTTATTTTAGGAAATCGGCCAGGACGGTATTTATATCGTCCAGGACGATCTAACTCAATCATACCTAAAATGATCTGGTATTATTTAGAAATTTAATGGCTGATTGATACGATCACATCGTTCAGGATGATCTTATGATCGGCCAGGACGATGGCCTGGACAATTGACTTCGGCCAGCACCAAATCAGGGCGATGACCAGGACGATTAAAATCAGTTTTAAACTAATCGGCCAAGACGATCGTGAGATCGGCCAGGATGATATAACCAATTGTTTTCTAATCGTCCCAAATCGTCCCAGGCCGTTGAGCAGAATTTGAACTTATCGGCCAGGACGATATGCCTATCATCCTAGACGATAATGTCGGCAACTTGCATTAATGAGCTCGTTTTGAGAACTTCTATTTAAGCTATGGCATGGCAACTTTTGAAAGTGTCTTTGGCAGCCATTGAAGCTTCGTTCTTGTGGGGGAGACTTGAAGAGAGAGCTTGAAAGGGAGAGAGGAAAGGGTGGAGTTTGAGAGGGAGAAGAACCTGTGAGGGGGAGGAACTCAAGGGAGTGTGGAGGGGATTCCACACGGTTGCTCCGGCGAACTCGCACCTTAGTACCATCGGATTCAAGGCTTGTCTCGAGGTAAGTTCACCAAAGAAGAAGATCTCTTTGGTGTCAAAGGACCCGGCAACTCCGCCTCACCGGGGAAGGTGGAAGTGATTTTGTGAGGGCTTCTCCGCCTAGCTGTGGGGGTTAAAGAAGAGACACTTAGTTTAGTGAAATACTTGGAGGGTGCCTCCAAGGAGTGGACGTACGTCAAGGTTTGACCGAACCACTATAAATCCGATATATTCTTTCTTTATTACTTTCGCACTTTAACTTTTGCATCGTTGATTTTCTATGTGGTGATATTGGTTTTAGTTTTAGTTTTGGTTTAAAGATTCTTCTTTTCGAATTCACTTCTCTCTTTGTTAGCCTTGGGCCAATTCTATAGGGCTTAACATCCCTAACGAACTATCAAGTGGTATCATAACCAGGTTCATAAAAATTATTTTTTGAAAGCTTTTGAATTTTGATCCATGACTAATTTTTCAAATCATACTATTGTGGAAGGTTATTCAATCACCATACCTCTTTTATTTGAAAATATTTCATTTGATTTTTGGAAAAATCGCATGTCTATTTTCTTGAAATCAATTAATTTTCGCATGTGGCATATGATTTTAACTAGTTATTCATCACCGTCACGAATTATTAATGGAGTTAAAATTGATATTCCTTTTAGTCAGTGGAACAGGGAAGAACAACTCAATGCTCAATTGAATGCAAAGTCTTTAAATTGTTTTTTCTGTGCTTTAAATTCTGATGATTTCATGTTAGTATCCACGTGCACTACCGGTAAGGAAGTTTGGGATAAATTGCACACCATATACGAAGGCACTAGTGAAATCAAGCAATCCAAGTTGAATTTGTTAATGCATGATTTTGAATTATTTTCCATGAAATCTTTTGAAATAATCTTAGACATGTATACCAGATTCATTCAAATTGTAAACTCATTACATGCTTTAGGAAAAGATTTTTCAAATTTTGAAAAGCTTAACAAAATTCTTTGATGTCTACTGGATAAATTTGATCCTAAAGTTATTGCTATTTATGAGTCTAAAGATTTGAATGTATATTCTATTGATTATTTGATTGGCTCACTCATTGCCTACGAGCAAGGTTTGGGTCAAAGACTTTTGGATGCAGGTGAAACGATAGTTCTAAAAGCTGAAGATATGGAAAGAGGAAGCTTAGATGGTGACGATAGCAATGACCTGTCAAGAAAAACACAAAGCTCACCAAAGCATAAGCAAAAGTGGAAAAAAGGCAAAAATGATAAGGATGTTAATATTTCCTCTGACGTTATTTATTTTCGATGCAGGAAACCTGGACATATGAAAAATGAGTGCCCTAATTTAAGAATTCTTCCTGCAAAAGAAAAGGGTAAGGCGAAGCTAAATTTAAACTGGGGAAATAATGAAAAGTAAAAAATCTCATGGGCAGATCTGGTCTCTAAAGCATCAGACCAGGAAAGAGATAATGGTTAAATACCTTATTTGTGTCTTTCTTTTTTACTTTTTTTTTTCTTTTTATTTTTTTTGTGTTTTTGTTTTCGTTAATTTTTTTTTTGTCTCTCATCAACACACACATTCACTTTTCTAAAAATAAAAAATATACTTCCTGATTTTTTAAAATCTTTGGTAAGTTGTGTTTGACTTCTCTAAAACAGTCAAAGGAAGAAAACTCATTTTTTTTACTCTCAATCTCTGTTTTCTAAAAGAGGTTATCCTACTTTTGATTTAAAATCTCTTTCATCTTTTAAATTAGTTTTTAAAATAAAATTTTTTATCTCCCTACATTTTATTTATTACAAAGGAATCTTTTGCAAGTTTTTGAATCTAACTCATAATTTTCTTAATCAAGCAATTCGCTTTGTCACTAAGATGGGTTTTCCTTTATTTTTAAGATTTAAGAAAGGAAGCATATTTAAAAAATTGGCCAATGATGCCAAAAATAAAAGATGCGCAAAGACGCCAAATTGAAAAAATAGAATACACAAAGTGTATCAAAAGATGCGCAGTGCGCCAACCAATTGTCAAGAGGAATAAAATGAGCCCACAAAGTTAATGCTTACCATTCTTGTACTTCTTAAAAAGCTTAAGAAAACCCTTGATACTTTCGATACTTGAGTTTGAAAATCTTGATTCTTGATTCAAAAATTCGTGCATTGATCTTCTATTAGATATATTTTTTTAAAGGAGTTTTTGAAAAATCATTATTTCTTTCTCAAATTTATTCCTTGATTCAGATCTTAAATCAAAAAGTCTTTTTGCCTTTTTAAAAAAAAAACTTGAGTTTGGATTATCAATTTTTGAGTTTCTAACCTTTTCTGGATTATGCGTTGTCAATCCAATTCTACTAAGTTTTTGATTAAAATCAAGAGGTAACTTTCTCATTTTAAGAATGTTTTTTTCACTAGATCAGGAAACATTTTTGTCTTTTATTTATTTTATTTTTTGTTTGTGCCTCCTCTCTTTTTGATAATGTCAAATGGGGAGAACGTACTGTTGAATTTTTATCCTTCTTTTCAAAAAATTTAAAACAACAAAAATACTTTTATCTCCACTAATTTTTTTAAAAGTGTGTTACTCTAGTAAGGGGGAGATTAGGAAAAAATATTCTTTTTTGAAAATTCAAATTGAAATTGTTTGCCATCATCAAAAAGGGGGAGATTGTTGTGGATCTATGGCTTATGATTTTGATGATAGCAAATATTCTTTTTCTCTATGACTACTTTCTACTAACATTTCAGGTTCACACGACTGCAATTTGGAACCAGCTCAAGATTGGGTAGACTAGGTCTGAGTCAGTTTGTAATCTTTTTCTTTTCTTGAGTCTGTTGTATTTGTTGTGGGACCTATTGATTTGTAAATTAGAAGATTTCCTGCTATTCCCTAAAAGATTTCTTTTTTTGGTAATATTGGCCGGGATGATATTTATATCGTCCTCAAAGATATGTCCAAAATTAGAAACCTGAATTAGGGCATCCTCATTAAGGCAGCCGTCATAAACACATCGGCCTGGACGATACTTGTATCGGCCAAGGTAATATTCTCAATTCAGAAAGAATCAGCCACCATAATCAGTTTAGGTATTCTTTATTTTAGGAAATCAGCCAGGACGGTATTTATATCGTCCAGGATGATCTAACTCAATCATACCTAAATTGATCTAGTATTATTTGGAAATCATTAATAGTTGATTGATACGATCACATCTTTCGAGATGATGTTATGATCAACCAGGATGATGGTCTGGACGATTGACTTTGGCCAGCACCAAATCAGGGCGATGATTAGGACGATTAAAATCAGTTTTAAACTAATCGGCCGGGACGATCGTGAGATTGGCCAGGATGATATAACCAATTTTCTTCTGATCGTCCCAAATCGTCCCAGGCCATTGAGCTGAATTTGAACTAATCGACCAAGACGATATGGCCGACAATATGCCTATCGTCCTAGACAATAATGTCGACAACTTGCATTAATGAGCTCATTTTGAGAGCTTCTATTTAAGCTATGGCATGACAACTTTTGAAAGTTTCTTTGGCAGCCATTGGAGCTTCGTTCTTGTGGGAGAGACTTGAAGAGAGTGCTTGAAAGGGAGGAAAGGGTGGAGTTAGAGAGGGAGAAGAACTTATGAGGGGGAGGAACTCAAGGGAGTGTGGAGGGGATTCCACACGATTGCTCCGGCGAACTCGCTCCTTAGTACCATCGAATTCAAGGCTTGTCTCGAGGTAAGTTCACCAAAGAAGAAGATCTCTTTGGTGTCAAAGAACCCGGCGACTCCGCCGCACCGGGGAAGGTGGAAGTGATTTTGTGAGGGCTTCTCAGTCTAGCTGTGGGGGCTAAATGAGAGAAACTTAGTTTAGTGCAATACTTGGAGGGTGCCTCCAAGGAGTGGACGTAGGTCAAGGTTTGACCGAACCACTATAAATATGGTGTGTTCTTTCTTTATTACTTCCGCACTTTAATTTCCGCATCATTTATTTTCTATGTGGTGATATTTGTTTTAGTTTTTGTTTTGGTTTAAAGATTCTTCTTTTTGAATTCACTTCTCTTTTTATTAGCCTTGGGCCAGTTCTATAGGGCTTAACATCCCTAATGAACTATCATTTTCAAATGGCTCCTAAGATGCAAGATAGTAAGAAGAGGGTTGTCTTCCTATGATAGGAGGATATTCAATTTTGTTGAGGCTAAAGAATAACATGCGCAACTCTTTGTAAGTAAATGGTTAATACTTAAGCATGGATTTTCAAAATCTTGGAGGAGCAGTAATGCAAATTATAGTAAATAGGGGTTGGGAAAAATTGTGTGAGGAGCTTAATACTTGTGTAGTGAACATAGTGAGGGTGTTTTTTACCAATGTCAAAGAAGCTAAGGAGAACAAATATTTTATGAGGGGTAAGTGGGTGTTATTCAATCCCTCTAGTATTAACCAAATCTATAAGCTTATGGATATAGAGTTCGATGATTAATTTGCCTTTAGCAATACACCCATTGATCATCCAAAGTTGTTGAGAGTTCTTTAAGAGCGTAAGAGTGCAGCCATCTAAAATGAGATGGATGATAATGTAATCAATTTTCCTTCATCTTATATAATTTAACTTTCTAAAGCTTGGCATTATTTTATTTCAGCAAATAATGTTCCAAACAAAAACATAAGATAAGTGACTAGAGATAGAGCCATTTTAAACTATGATATTCAAGTTGGTCACTCCATAGTGAAATTGCTAAATGACAAGAGGGGGGGGGTGAATTATGAAACTTTTTTCTCAATAAAAAGTAATCCTAAACATGAGTTCTAATCTTTTTGTTATTTTTCAAATTTTACAAAAAAAACTTAAACAAATTTTCTTCCTCAAATTTCACCACGTAATAATTATGAAAATTAAATGCAATTAAAGTAAATGACGACAAGGAAAAAAACACACCAAGGATTTTTATAGTGGTTCAGTCAAAATATGACCTACGTCCACTCCCCGGAGTCCTCCGCTCCGGGATTTTCACTACCAAAAATAGTTCTCCTTTTTCCCCCCTCAGCAAGGCGGAGAAGCTTTTCCAAACCTCCCTTTCACCAACCCGGCATGGCGGAGTGCCAAACTCTGTTTTCGCCCTCCTGGCGACGGCAGAGAACCTTCTCGTTTTTCTCCATCCTGGAGAAGGCAGAGAACCTCGAGGTCACATATGTAGAAGAGCCTTTCCCTTGGATATCCTCCCTAAAATTCTTCTAGGGCCACAGGAGGAGCAAGATGCAGCAAGTTCGGAGCAACCGTGTGATCTCCCTCACACCTCTTCTCCCTCACAACGCTCACCTTCTCCTTCCTCTCTCAACCCTAAAGAACTTCTCTAGAGCTCTCTCCCTTGGAATCCCTCTCTAACCACGTTCTCCCTCTCTTTAAAATCTTACTGAAAAAGGACGAGATTAACATCTAAAATGGGCTCCAAAAACCTCTGATTTATAAAGTAGTCGTTACTGTTCGTACAGTACAATTCAACATCGTACAGTACGATCTTCATAAACAAACTTCGTCCTGGTACAAAGATGTACGAATAGTTAAAAAACAATTCATACTGTACGATATAATATCATACGGTACGATTCACAAAATGCTATTTGTATAGGATGATGGTCTGGACGACCAGATGTCATCTCTGTTCATCGTATGGTATGATCAGTATTGTACAGTACGATGAGACAAAAACCAAGAGATCGTCCAGGACGATATCCGGGATGATCAAACTTCATCTCTGTTCATCGTATGCTACGATCCGGTTCATACAGTACGATGTTCAAAAATTAATTAGGCTTGGATTTCATGCACTAATCACGGGTTAATTTAAGTAAGTATTTAAAATAGATCGTACAGTATGAAACTATTCGCACAGTACGAACAGCGCAAAATCACTTACTTAAACTAAACTACGGCTAGGGTTTTGGATCTGAACATATCGTACAGTACGAATATATTCATACAGTACGATCTATTCACAGAATCATCCACATAGCTCGAATAGTACGGTACAAATTAAAGTTGTACAATACGATCTCCAGAGAAGAAATTTTGATACATTTTGCATTTAAAAACAAACTCTCCCCCTGTGTGTGTGCATGGTTGCTCTTACTCTTATGCATTTTGTGGCTAGACTCAAGAAAATAAAAATACAATAAAATAGAAAAATACAATATCTGACTCATACTCCTAATCTACCTGTTCTTGAGTCTTCCTTTTATCCTGAGTCACTTGTGATCTTCCTGAAATGTTAGTACTCAAGGACAATAGCAAATAAACTAATATTAAATAAAAAGTTATTTCAAAACAATTATTATTTGGCATCATCAAAATCTCAAACTCGGGGTCATGGGTTGCAACAATCTCCCCCTTTTTGATGACGTCAAATAATTTGTTGTAAGCAAGCATGAATGACATTTCTTTTGTTTTTTTTTTTATTATTTTTTTATATTTTATTTAAAATTAAACACAGGAAAAAAAGATACTAAAGACAAGTACAAAACAAAAGGAATGCATTTAACAAACTATAACAAGTACAACAATAAGTACAACAAACTTCTCCCCCTTTTGACAGCACAAAAAGGAGGAGCTACTAAAGCAGAAAGCAAAAGAAAAAAACTACAGTACAAAGACAAACAATCTAAACAGAAGGGTCCTGATCAATTGGTGGTGGAGGTGG
The DNA here is from genome assembly GCF_001605985.2 of Dendrobium catenatum. Lineage (NCBI taxonomy): Eukaryota > Viridiplantae > Streptophyta > Magnoliopsida > Asparagales > Orchidaceae > Dendrobium > Dendrobium catenatum. Next base: position 52,346 of record NW_021319766.1, on the reverse strand, counting down.
ATTCGGTTGAAAATATTGAAAGAGAGCATCGAATCGGTGATCAATTGTAGTGAAGCGTTCTCCAAACCATTGCATATATGTCTTGTGTTGCTGAAGTTGTTCTTGAATATGCATATCGAGACGAGTCTACAGTTGGTCAAAGCTTGTGACCAAATCATTGTTAGGGTGTGCTGGTGCAGGTGCTCGGGGTGCGGCATGTCGTCGTGGTCGAGCTGGAGCTGCTTCTGAGGCATCTTCTCCTTCTTCTTCGTCAAAGATTGGCTCTTCAGGCTCGTGTCCCCGATGAAAGAGAATACAGAAAGAGGCATCCTTATAAAAGATAGGAAGCATGTCGGGTTCACCAGGGTAAGTTAATTGATATTTATTGTGGAGGATATATCCTATTAGGTGACCAAGAGCTAGATTTTGTTTCCGTCGAGTGGTAGGTAGACGAACAAAAGTCATGTGGCGAATGTAGTTACTAATTAAATCAACCTCATCAAACTTTATGTTAGACATAATAAGATAGGTAGCGACGGATAAGGTCGGGGTCAGATTGATACGGTCGCCACCTTTGGGTATTATTGAGGTTCGAAGGACATGTTGAATTATTGGGGCATTTCGAGTTAAGGATTGAATGAGAGGTTGGTGTTGATGGAAACTAGCATTCCTAAGGACCCTATTAACATCGCTCCAATCGAATTCGTCAGTAAGAAATGAGCGAACAATAGGTCCTTCAGTGGACAACCCAATATATTGGGCAATGTCGGCTCTAGTGATCTCAATGTTTTGGCCACAAACAAAAGAGTGAAAAGTGGTCTTGTCGACAGTGTAGGTGAGATTAGCGAGAAATTCGAAGAGAAGTTCAGAATTGTAGGGAAATGCCAGGGTGAGTAGGAATTGGAAGGTGGTGGAAGCAAAGAGGCCCATTACCTAGAAATTAAGAGCAGCCTGATTAAGCATTTTAGAAGGAGAGATTTTGCAGGCTTTATATCTGTAGTTGGCTTCCTCATTTTCAGTATTCAGAAAATGAGCAGGTTGGCGACTCGACGAGGATGAGCTTCAAGCAGTCATCCGACCTCGTTTAGACATTGCAAGAGGGCACGAAACTGATGGAGTGAGTGAGGAAAGATTTGTGTGGAATGAACGGCCTATCAAAGGGTTCTTATAGAAAATTTTGACAATCGTATAGTATGATTTTGGATCGTACAGTACGATAGGCAATCAATATCCTGACAAGTCGTTTCGGGAAAAGGCAGTCAAATTCTACAGTACGATAAATATCGTATAGTACGATCAGGTGAATTTCGATAGTCCCGAGGCCCTCAGTATGACTTTTGACCAAAAGTTTTGTACTGTATGAACAGGTGTATCGTACAGTACGATACATAATAAATATCATACCAAACAGCTTTAACTCATATTTATTCGTGTGCTGATGTGTATCGTACCGTACGAAAGATATGTATCGTACAGTACGATAATCAGTAATGTCGTACCAACCAGATTTAATTCGTCCCAATCCGTTGCTGACATGTATCGTATCGTATGAAGAAGAGATATCGTACAATATAATTAGCAATAATGTCGGATGCATATCGTACAGTATGATGTATGTCGTACCGTACGATCAACAGAGCCAAAATCTGCTTGTTGGTGGACGTCATGAGATTAAGATGTATCGTATGGTACGATATGTGTATCGTACAGTACGATGAACAGTCAAGGCAAAGTTTTTGTGTGGTGAGTGTGTGATGATCAGGAGCAGCCCTATTTAAAAAAAATTTTGTTTTGTTTTTTGTTTTTTTTTTGGTATATATATATATATATATATATATATATATATATATATTATTATGCAGTTATATCTATGAACCTAATCTAGTCCTCAATGTGTTAAAGGTGTCGAAAGCTAGAGGTTTTGTGAATATGTCTTGCAATTGATCTCCTGTAGCGATGTGATGTAATTTATATCTCCTTAGCGACGTGATCTCTAATGAAATGGTGTCTAATGTCTATGTGTTCGTTCGAGAGTGTTGATTGGGTCTTAGAGATACAAATTGCACTTGTGTTATCACACATGATCGAGATGGTTCCCACAGGTAATCCAGACATAAGAATTTATTTTTACCATAGTATCTGTGCAACACAACTTCCTACTGAATATTTCTGCTCGGCTGTGGAAAGTGCTACTGAGTTTTGTTTTCCTACTGACCATAAAACTAATGATTGTCCTATGAATTGGCAGGTACCAGAGGTGCTTTTTCTATCTTACATCTTGCAAAGTCAGAATCTAAGTACCCTAGGATTTCAAAGGAAGTGCTGTGTCTAGGATACCAAATTCCTAAGTTTGGGGTGCCTAGTAGATATCTAAGAATTTTTTTGACAGCAGTTAAGTGAGACTCTTTAGGATCGGACCTTGGAAACGGGCAAAAAGGCACACACTAAACATTATGTCCGATCTACTGGCAGTCAGGTAAAGAAGGGATCCAATCATTCCTCTATATTTTTTCTGATCTACTGATTTTCCACTAGGATCTTTATCTAATTGGATTGTCGAACTCATTGGGATGTTCATGGGTTTTGCACTATCCATTTCATATTTCTTTAAAATATCCTTAATATACTTTGATTGGCTAAGAAAAGTTCCATTATCCATTTGTTTTACACTAAATCCAAGAAAGTAATTAAGTTCTCCCATCATGCTCATTTCAAACTCATTACTCATTATTTTTGAAAATTCATCGCATAACATTTTATCTGAAGATCCAAATAAAATGTCATCCACATATATCTAAACAATGATAATTTCTTCTTTGACCTTTTGTAAAAAGAGTGTAGTATCTATACTACCCTTTTTGAATCCTCTATCCAATAGGAATGAGCTGAGTCTTTCGTACCACGCTCTAGGTGCTTGCTTTAATCCATACAGTGCCTTCTTTAATTTAAATACATGATTTGGAAATTGTGAACTTTCAAATCCGGGGGGTTGCTCGACATAGACATCTTCCTTAATTACCCCGTTCAGAAATGCACTCTTTACATCCATTTGATATAACTTAAAGTTCTTGAAGCAAGCAAAAGCTAAGAGCACTCTTATGGCTTCTAGTCTAGCAACCGGGGCAAAGGTTTCTTCAAAGTCTATCCCCTCAATTTGGTTGTACCCCTTAGCTACTAGTCTTGTTTTATTCCTTATTATTGTTCTTGAATCATTCACCTTATTCTTGAAGACCCATTTTGTTCCAAAAACACTTTGTTCTTTAGGTCTCTTGACTATCACCACAAAGAAAACAACAAGCAAAAAAATAAATGCGGAACGTAGTAAGACAATAATATAGAGAATTTATAGTGGTTCGGTCAACTCGACTTACGTCCACTCCCCGGAGGCACCCTCTGGGTATTGCACTACAAATGTGACTCTCCTTTTGCTCCCACAGTAAGGCAGAGGATCCCTTACAAAAACTCCTTTCCTCCAACCCCGGCGAGGCAGAGAACCTAACTCTTTTTGCTTCCTGCTGAAGCAGGAAGAGAACCTCGACCAATTGCTGAAGAAGACCTCCCTTAAACCACCAAGGATGAAGGATAAAGATTGGAGAAGACACCTTGGAACCTTTCTTGGAGCAATCTTTTTAATTCCCTCTCACAAACTCCCCCTCACAAGTTCCTCCCTCTCTCTCCCTATCTCTCCATCTCCTCTTGGCTCTATCAGGTCAAGATAGTAGTAAAAGATCTTACAAAGTGAAGAACAAGAGCTCTTAAGTAGAAGAGCTTCAAAATAGCTCATTAATTACAACTTGCTGACATTATCATCCATATCATCCTGTACGATCAGTGCAATTTAAGCCTAATCAGCTGGGACGATTTGAGACAAACAGAAGAAATTTGTTCATATTGTCCAGGACGATAACATATCATCCTTTACGATTAGTTTAAATCAAAGATTATCGGCCAAACAATCACTTTGAAAGGAGGTCTGGATGATCCAAAATTAGCTTAATCGTCCGGGCCGATTGCACAATCATTCAGGATGATTAGTTCAAAATCGAGGAAAATCATTCAGAACATTGCTTTAAATAAGAGCTGGCCGATGTTTGATCATTCAGGAGTAACCAAGGATTTTTGAATTGATCTTCCCAGATGATACTACGATCGTCCAGGATGATATGATCATATCAATCATGCCTTAATTTCTATCCTTAATTACCAAATTAATTTAGGCACAATTGTGTTAAATTATTTAGGCTGATGTAATGGATCAGCCTGGCCGATGTCCAAAAATAAATCTTACCTAAATAGATCTGGCGGCTGATTCTTTCTGATTTGAACCTATCATCCTGGTCGATACAAGGATCGTCTAGGACGATGTGCTTAATTATGGTTGTCTTAACCAGGATGCCCTAGTTAGGGTTTTTGTTCTTAGTCGGATCATCCTGGCCAATATGGACATCATCCAGGCTGATGTACTCAAAATAGAAAATAGAAAAAACCTTCAAGTATGTGTGTGCAAGGTTACTTAGCATCAGGAACTACTTTTACAATGGACTCAAGAAAGAAAAAAAAATGCATACTGACTCAAACTTAATCTACCCAATCTTGAGCTGGCTTGAGTTGCACTCAATCTTGTGGACCTGAAAAGTTAGTAGGCAGGGCAGTCACATATAATTATAAATGTTTTCTATCATCAAAAGTTTAATCCATAAACTCAGATTTACAACACTGAAGAAGCCAAAATTTCACCGAAGGGAGGAATGCATTAAAGAGAAAAGGGAAATGGAAAGTTCCCTATAATTTTACTACACCATACAGCGCAAGCCCACACCCCTTGTTGGACCCCAACAAATCAAGATGATATTGAACAACTCACTAGTTGTCACCCATCCTGACCATTTTCCCATAAAGACTCCAATTATCATGACTCCAAACAACTCACTAGTCTTTGCCTTGATGATGAGTTGCTAGTTGTTTCACTTTCGAACAAGTTGCCAGTCATTTTGCCTCTGAATGATTCCCCAAAATTGTTTGCCTTCCAAACGAATCAACAATTGGGCCAATCAACATGACTTCCTGAGATCGACCCAACCACCTTAATTGCCTAACCATATCACCATACCAGCTCAACTACCCGATCAACCCACCCGACAAGCTCGATTAGCTATGATTCCATGGTGAAGCAGGAGGATAGCTCTCAAGAAAGTCCTTAAAAAAACTAATAATTAGGCTTCCTCCAATAATTCCCCTGCTAACAAACTATTTTGTCTTATTAAACTTCACACCATATAAATTTTAAATTTTTTTTAGGATAAAAATCCAACATGGTTAGCTAACATCATTCCAGTCAAGCAGATGAATAGTCAAATTTGTGTCTACATTAATTTTAGAGAACTGAATAAGGCTTAATAAAAAGAATAGTGTCCACTTTGTATACTTGAACTTCTGGTTGAGATTGCTTCCTCTCATGTAATAGTTTTCTTTATGGATGGCTCATATAAATATAACCAAATTAAAATAGAGTATCGACATAAACGTATATAAGTTTCAAAAGATTAGTAGGAGTCTACTTTTATAAAGTTATGCAATTCATATTAAAGAATACTTGGTAATGTACCAACAAGTAGTGATAAGGATTTTTGATGAACTAATCCACCATCTAGTTGAGCGTTATTTCAAAGATTTAGTTATTAAATGTCTTGAAAGAGAAGATCATTTTTATAGTCTAAGAATTATTTTTCAAAGATTATGCTAGTATAACTTGAAAATGAATCCATTGAAGTGTGCTTTTGTTGTCACTTCAAGAAAGTTTTATAGATTTTTCTCTTTGATATTGAGGGATTGAGGTAGATCCAAATAAAATCAAAGCTATTATATAAATGCAATCTCCTAAAAGTCATACTTTATTAAGATCTTTTCTAGGTCAACTTTATATCAAATCTTTTAGGAAGATGCCAAGCATTTGCAACTTTATGTAAAAAAGTGCACATTTCAAGTGGGATGAAAATTATCATAAAGCATTTGATAGTAGAAAAAACAATTTGAAAAGTCCCGCAATCTTAGCCACTTCTATTCCATGAAAACCACTAACTTCATATACCACAACTTTATCTAAATCTCCTGGTGGCTTGTTAGCACAGGTTAATGAGGAAGGGAAAGAGAATACTTTTACTATCAGAGTAGACATTTAATTCCAATTAAAATAAATTATCCTTCGATAAAGAAATTTTTTTTGGCTATACCTCTTGCCGCTTAGAAGATAAGGCATTATATGTTCTCCCATCAAGTGAATATAATATCCATAATAATTATGTTACAATATTTGATTAATCTTCCAACACTGTCAAGAAGATTAGCTAAATGGTCAATGATTTTACCATAATTTTAAACCATATGCATTCCTTTATGAGCAATGATGGGGCAAGCTTTGACATATTTTCTAACACCACATCCAATATAAGACAATTTTTTTATCAATGATGAACTACAAAATAAATAAATCATGAATCTAGAATCAAATGAGAAATCCATCTTGGAATTTTATTTTGACAGTGCTTCTTCTAGTCAATATAAAACATTTGATCGTATCTTCCTATGGAAAAGTTGGAATCAATATAGTATTTGTTACCCTAGAAAATCGTGTAATGTATTACTTTTTTCATTTATCGAAACCTTACAAGAATAATAAAGTTGAGTGTATCAACACTTTTAACTGAGTTAAAATTGATAATCCTAAATGAAATTTAATAAATACAATTTTTTAGATTCACATCTAGAGATTAATCAGATAGACGATATTTATAAAGTACTAAAATAAAACCAGGTTCCTTATAATAAATATACAATGCATCTCCTTCAAAAAATTCCAAATGTAACCTTAACAAATTTAGCTAATGCTTTTTCATGTCCTAAAGGAGATTCAATTATAATAGAAGTACAAGGTTGTTAGATTTTATCATTAAAAAACCTTAATTATGTATAAAAAAATCTTCAATTGAGTTGAAAATTATTTTAGCAGTGGATGATGAAGTGGTAGATTTGAGAAAATCCTTCATTGAATACATATGAGAAAATAAGATTCCTCATGATAGAACAATGATAAATAAAATTAAAAGAAGATTACTAACTTATATATTAATTAATAACACCTTCTATAGAAGATTATTCAATCTAATGTAGTTAAGGCATTTAAGTAAATCAGAATAATTAATGATAGTAGAATAAGTACACGCTATACTATGTGGTGCACTTCAATTGAGTCTAAATATGAAAATAAAAATTAAAAGAATGGTTAGTATTGCCCATTGATAACTGATGATTGTATGAAAGTTATACGTTTTTGTCACCAATGTCAAGTACATGATGTGGTTTTACATCAACCACCAAATGTGTTATACCCAACAGTTTCTCCATGGCCATTTTAAAGCTGGGTAAGGATATTATCGATCTTGTTGATATTACTTCCTCTAGAGGATACAAGATCATCTTAGTAGTTACATACTACTTCTCAGGATGGGAAGAAATAATTCCATTGAGAGAAGACAAAGCTTATTATGCTCTAAACTTTTTTTAAAGAAGATACAATATATAGATTTGGTATTCTTTATTGAATCATATCTGATAATGGTCCTTCATTTAGAATCAGTAAGATAAACAACTTTGTTAAGTCATAACATTGATTGGAGGTACTCAATATTCTATTACACCTGGGAAAAATGGATTGGCTGAGGCTCCAATTAAATGTTGGTTCAAATTCTAAAGAAAATACCAGATGATAATAAATGCCAATGAACATAAAGTTATGAGAGTCTTTGTGGGCATGCCAAACCATATATAAAGATTCTACTCATTATAAACCATTTACTATTGTATTTTGAGAAGAGGTTGTTCTCCCTTTAGAGGTACAACTGCCTTCACTACATATAACTATCAACTATAAAGAAAAAGGAATAAAATGAAAAACTCAAAATAAAAGAGCTTGAAGTCTTAGAAGAGAAACATTTAATTGCTCAACATAATACCGAGACATATAAAGCTAAAATGATTCAATCACACAATAAACTTGTTTCTGTGAGAACTTTCAAGTGGAGACTTGGTTTTGGTTATGTGAAGACTCATTTTTTATCATGAAAAGAAAGGAAGCAAATTTGAACCACCTTGAGAAGGTCTGTTTGTGATAGAAAAGGCATATCAATGTAGATCTTATTAGTTGATTGATTGTAAAGGAATTAATCCAATGTTAACTATAAATGGGTGATATTTCAAACATTATTATGGTGGATAGTGTTAAAGGAGAATTATTATAATAAATAAAATAATTCATATTATTGTATGTGCATATTACTTTAATTTACAAAAATGTTTTAAAAAGAAATTGGGTCCATAAGATAAGATAGGTTCTGAATTTAATACTAAAGTTTATAAGTTGAAATTATCCAAATATTATTGAAATATATCCTTAAAGAAAGAGTGTAAAGTACAATATGGTATCCTTTCTGAAAGTTCTTTAGGGATGTTAAGCCCTTAAAAACTAGCCCGAGGCTAACCAAGAGGGGGGGGGGGGGAATTTATATTTTTAAAAAAAATTCTTTAGGTAAAGCACAACAAAACATAAAACCAAATCTCCACAGAAATCAAGGTACAGAAAAATAAATGCGGAAGCAAAATAAAGAAAGATCACACTGGATTTATAGTGGTTTAGTCAATCCTTAACCTACGTCCACTCCTCAGAGGCACCCTCCTAGTATTGCACTAACTAAGTGTCTCTTCTTTAGCTCCCACAGCTAGGCGGAGAAGCCTTTACAAAAGACTCCTTTTCACCAACCCCGGTGTGACAGAGAACTGACTCCTTTTGCTTCCTGCTAAAGCGGGCAGAGAACCCGGACCTTTTGCTAAAGTAGACATCTCAAGAACCTCCCAAGGACGAAGGATGAAGAACAGAGATGACAACTTGGAACCTTGCTTGGAGCATCCTTTGTGAACCCTCTCACAAACTCTCCCTCACAAGTTTCTCTCTCTCTCTCTCTCTCTCTCTCTCTCTCTCTCTCTCTCTCTCTCTATCCTAAGGCTCTCTCAGGTCAAGACAGCAGCACTCAAGGTCTTATTGCATGAGAAAATTTGGGTCCTTTAAACAAAATTTCAATAACTAACTTTATTGTCCAGGCCGATATTAATATCATCCTGGCCAATCCGTACAAAATAAGCTCAATCAGCCGGGATGATTCAGGACAATCAGAAGAAAATTAGTTACATCGTCCAGGATGATACAATATCGTCCTGGCCGATTAGTTCAAATCCGAGTACAATCATCCTGAACATCGCCCTGAATATAGTATGTTCGATGTCAATCATCCAGGACATCATCCAGGCCGATTCTATGACCAGCCTGGCCGATGTGATCGTATCAATCAGCCTTAATTGCTTTCCATAATTATGAGATTAATTTAGGCATAATTATGCTATTCATCCAGGCCAATATGGAGATCGTCCCGGCCGATAATTTAAAATAAAGAATACCTAAATTGATCATGGTGGCTGATTCTTTCTGATTTGAGCCTATCATCCTGGCTGATACAAGTATCATCCAAGACGATTTGCTTAATGACGTCTACTTAACTAGGATGCCCTAATTAGGGTTTTTATTTTTAGTTGAATCATCCTGTCCGATATGAACATCGTCCAGGCCGATGTACTCAAAATAGAAAAAATTCAGAAAACCCCTCAAGTGTGTGTGTGTGTGCAAGGTTACTTAGCATCAGGAACCACTTTTACAATGGACTCAAGAAAAGAAAAATGCAAACTTGACTCAACCTAAATCTACCCGATCTTGAGCTGGCTTGAGTTCCATTCGATATTGTGGACCTGAAAAGTTAGTAGGCAAAGTAGTCATAGGAAATCATGAATATTTGCTATCATCAAAAGTTTAATCCATAAACTCAGATTTGCAACACTTTCTATCAAGGTTATGGTTTGATCATCTAAATCAAAATATTCAAGATATGCCTCTCATTTGAACTTTCTTCCTCATCTAAATCAGTGATTAGGTGCAAGCCCATTTATATGACATCCTATATGCTTCATTATAATCTACTAGAGGTGGAGATAGCCTCTTATTGAACTATCATAATTTAAATTAAAATCTCATCCTCTCTAGTTTTGTATATGTTTGTGATAAAGGCTTCCTTTTCAAATGATCATTTTGTCCTCTGAGGTTGGGTATAGTCCGTTATAAAGGCCTCCTTCAATCATAATCATCTACTAGTGGTGGAACAAGCCCCTCATAGCACCATCCTAGTTTAAAAATAAATCTAGTCCTTTGAGATTGTGTATAAGTCCATAATAAAGGCTTCCATTCCACATGATCATTAACTACTTGTAGAGCAAAGCCCTCCTGGAACCATCCTAGTTTAAATCTAACTTTGATCCTCTATGGTTTTGTATAAGTCTATGATAAAGGCTTATATTCCATATGATAGTTAAAAGTTTGTTAGGTATGTTAAGCCCTTATGAACTAGCCCAAGGCTAACTAGGGGGGGGGGTGAAATGATGTTTGATGTTTTAATAAATTTCTCAAACAAAATCACAAATACAACCAAATAATCACCATAAAAACTAAGTGCGAAAATTAATTAAGAAAGAATACACCATATTTTATAGTGGTTCAGTCAATTTTACCTACATCTACTCCCCAGAGCCTCACCTCTGGGTATTGCACTAAACTCAGTGTCTCTCCTTTTGCTCCCATAGCAAGGTGGAGAAGCTTGTACAAGACTCCTTTTCACCAACCATCAGTGAGGTAGAGAACCCAACTCCTTTTGCTTCCTCCTGAAGTAGGTAGAGAACCTAACTCCTTTTGCTTCCTTCTAAAGCAAGCAGAGAAACTCGATCAATTACTAAAGTAGACCTCTTTAGAACCTCCAAGAAACTAGGGATGATGATCAGATAAGATGATGTTGATCATTATTTGGAGAAACCTTTATGAAACCCCTCACAAACTCCCCCTCATATGATCCTCTCTCACTCTCTCTCACTCTCCCTCTCCTCTTTACTCTCTCAAGTCAGAACAGCAGGAAGAGATACAATCTTGGTTTAAAAAGTTGTCTTATATAGAAGAGATTCAAATTGGTTCTTAATTGCAATAAACTGACATAGATCATCCAGGACGATCAACAGATTGTTCTGTACGATCAGTAAAATTTCAACTCAATCAACCAGGATGATTTGGAGGAGGCTGGAAGATTATAAGATCTATTTGTTTTGATCATCCAGGATGATTGGACTTCATCCCGTATGATTAGTTCAAAAATGTTGAGTATCATCTAAACCTCGCTTTATTATGCCATAGTTTATATGCTGGATGATAAAAAAATAACTTATCATTTATGATGATTATTGGATTGTCCTATATGTTTAGTTGAAATTAATGAGTATCATCACTATAGGAAAATTGTTAATTAACGGTGAATTTTTCAGGTGGCTTGCCAGCGGCCTATTTTTCGGCGGCTTTTCGGTGGCTTTCTAGCGGCCTAATTTTTTAGAATATTTTTAAGTGGCTTTTCTTGATTAATTAATAATTTTACTTTATTTGAATTAATTATTAATTTTATTTAATTAACTTTTAATTTATTTTAATTAATTATTAATTTAATAACTTAGTCTAATTAATTATTAATAAAATAACATATTTAATCAATTATTAACTTTAATATTTTATTTTTAATTGATTTTTAATCATAATTTTAGTATGATATAGTTTAAATAAATTATAATATGAAATATAACACATTTTCCCTCTCAGCATAATGGTTGGGACTTAGCAAAATAGAGTGTACTTGGTTCGAATCTCGGGCAGCGTGCACAGCCGGGCAGCAGAAGCTCAGGTGGGGAATGTGGGCAGGGCGCTAGGGTAAGAAGCACGGGTAGGGTAGGAGCTCGGGCTGGAAGCACGGAAGATTGAGCGGGCAATGGGCAGCTTAGCTTGGGTTGGGCGGGTAGTGAGGGTAGGCCGTTTGCTGGGCAGCCGAGCAGGGCAAGGGCTCTTGGGCAGCCAATTTTTTTAAAGTAAATTTAAATATTTTTTGGTGTCCTTTTTTCTATGAGAAAATCATGAAAAATATTTACCGTCGGAAATATTTTTACTATGCCTATTTCACCGGTGGAAAATTTGTCGTTAGAAAGCCACCGAAAATTTACACTTTCCACCGGAAATATTTGATTTTCCTGTAGTGCATCCAACACATCATTTTGTTCGTTAAGGATAATTAAAGGAAGACCAAGATTTTTTATAACTGATCATCTCAGATGAAACTTCGATCATCCTGGACGATATGATCGATCAATCAAATCATAATTACTTTTCTTAATCAGCAGACTAATTTAGGCATGATTATAATGCATCATACAGGACAATATCCTTTATGATGTATAATAATAATAACATGCCTAAAAGAGATGGAGGTTTATTTTTTTTTATTTGAGCCTATCGTCCGGGATGATGCTAAAATCATCTAGGACGATTTGCTTAATTTTGACTGCCTCAACCCGGATGCCTTAAGTAGGGTTTTTATTTTAACTGATCATCCAAGAAGATTTTGGATCATCTCGGATGATATGATCAAAAATAGAAAACTCTAAAACTATCAATTTTTTTCCCCGAGTGTGTGTGCAAGATTACTAAGTATCAGGACCCACATTATTACAATTAACTCAATAAAAGATAAAAGACACTTGATGTTCATTATAGACTGACTCATTCCTAATCTACCCAATCATGAGCTGGCTTAATTTATAATTTGATCTTGTGGACCTAAAACATTTGTAGGCAAGGCAATCATAGAAAAATAGAAGTGACCAAAATATTTGATATCATCAAAATTATAATTCCTAAAACCATATTCGCAAAAATCTCCCCCTTTTAATAATGATAAACATTTGGTAGAAAATTTATCATAAGAAGTTTAAATGAAACATCAAATAGAAGTAAAATAGTACAAAGAAGCAACTCAAATGCTACCCACTACTTTACCTTTTCACATCATAAAAAGGAGGAGAAAACTAGAAGAGAAAAATAGAGCAGAAAATAAAGAAAGATGATAAAAAATGTCCAAAATAATAATAAAAATTTTTAATCAAAGTACGAATATAATAAGTTCTCCATGTGATTAAATTAAAAATTTATAAGAACTGATGAATTAATGTCATTAAAATCTGAAAAAAAAGGTAGAACAACTGATCCTGTTAGTCCTAGCTCGGAGTTCTCATAGGGCAAAGTTTCTTTTGAAAATAAAGATCTAACTCAAAAAAATCAATTGAATAAGAAAAAGAGATCCATTCAAAACTTGGTTCCAAAAAAGTATCTTATAAAATAATTTATCAAAGAAATTAGTTATTATCATAAATTTTGAAATGAGGCATTTGAAAATATCAAGGGATATATGAATTCTTCTAAGATTTAAAGGTTTGAAAAAGAGAGTAAAGCTTGCTTTCATTTGGACTCATTTTATGCCTATTTTCAATTGGTTGTTGTACTCTGCATCTTTTAATTTTTGATACAGTTTATGTATCATTTCCTTTTTTTTATTTTTAATATACTTTGTGTGTCCTTCTTTAAATTTTTGGTGATCATTGCACATTTTTTTCCTTCTTTTTTTCGGGCTAATTTTATGCCTCTTGTCATTTTTGTAAGCTATATCCCTTTTGAAACTTTTAAATACTCTCAGTTATAAAAATATCTTCTAGATATTAGACAAAAAAAAACTCACTATCTAATATAAGGAAGAGTAAACCATAAGAAGAATCAAATTCATATGATAAATGCAATGACAAGATTATCAATGCTTAAAAGTGATTTAATGACTTTGAACATTTTTATATACGATAAATTACTGTAGCAAGATAGAAAAGATTTCAATTCCAAAGTCCAATTATTAATTAGAGAAAGGCTTTTGTTTAAAATAAATTACACCGCTAAAAGAAGTAAGAGGAAGGGAAATAGTCAACGGTGTTTCTCGCTTTAAATAATTTAGGGATGTCAAACATTGACTATAAATTATCAAAAATAAAATTAAGGCATAACATATCATTTCAGTAGTGACCAAAAAGGAAATGAAATAAAAACAAAAACTAAATAACGAAAAAGAAAAACATGAAAAATTATAGCAAGTAAAAAGTAAAACAAATAAGCAAAATAGTAGAAAATAATAACAAGCAACAAAAAATTCAGAATTCATTAAACATCAAGTTCAAATATTTATGTCAATCAAACCCAATCTGGTCCTTAATATGTTAAATGTATCAAAGGCCAATAGTTTAGTAAAGATGTCAGCCAGTTGATTCTCAATTGCCATATGGTGTAACTCAATGTCTCCTTTGTTCACATGTTCTCTAATAAAGTGGTGTATTATGTCAATGTGTTTGGTTCTTGAATATTGGATAGGATTTTTACATATACAAATGGCACTAGTGTTTTCACAAAGGATTGAAATTATGTCTACAGGTAATCCTGTTGAGTTTACTGAATAGGTTGTTAGACCTAAGTTAATGTCCCAAGGCTACTAAGAGGGGGGGGGGGTGAATTGGTAGTTAAAAAATTTTCCCTCTTTTGATAATTTTAACCGCAATTAAACTTTAATGATATTTTTTATAGAAAAGATTTCCAACCACAAATTTTAAAACAAAAAAATACGGAAAATAAAAAGCAATAAAGTAAACGACCCAAGATTTATAGTGGTTTGGTCTAAACCAGACCTACATCCACTCCCTAGAGGCACCCTCTGAGTATTGCACTAATACCAATAGTGTCTCTCCTTTTGCACCCACAGCAAGGCGGAGAAGCCTTTACAAACACTCTTTTCACCACTACCCAGTGCGGCAGAGAACCATCATCCTTTTACACAATCCCTAGTGTTGGCAGAGAACCGTCCGTCTTTTCACACTCTCCTAGTGTGGGTAGAGAACCCTTCGTCTTTTTACACTCTCCTAGTGTGGGCATGGAACCCTTCGTCTTTTCACACTCTCCTAGTGTGGGCAGAGAACCCTTCAGCTGTTCACACTCTCCTAGTACGGGCAGAGAACCCTTTGGCTGTTCACACTCTCCTAGTGTCGGCAGAGAACCGGATTTCCTTGATAGATCTTCTCACAAGAAATATAGAAAGAAGGAAGAAAAGAGTGAAGTAATCCCAAATCACAAGTAGAGATTCTTACCTTTAAACACCAAGTGAAGCCTTCACGCTCCAGTGGTAGGAATCCTCCTTTGAATGCTCTCTTACAGTCTCTCCTTGACTTGTCTTTCAATAGGCACGAAGATCAAATGGCAAAAAGATTGGGTGGTGTCTAATTTGAACTATATATACAAAAGACAAGAAAAACCGCCCAAAAACTGCAAGTTTTTCAATTCTGTATGCAGTGGATCGTCCCATACGATCGTGGATCATCCTGGATGATTTTACTTAAAGTGCCGGAAATGAACCTAATGTATATTGGTACGAATTATGTTCATACACGCTGATCATCCTGTACGAACTATGTTCGTCCGATATGAAATGGTTATTTCATAGGTCAGTCTCCAAAAATTCTACAGGACGTAACCAACTAACGTAAGTTGGTTCAGTTCGTCCTGGGACGAACAGGTTTCATCCTGGGACGATTGTAAATAGAGAGTTTCGTCCAGGGACGAAAATATATTTCATCCTGTATGATCTCATCCAGAGAGTTTCGTCCATGTATAAAAATTAATTTCATCATGTACGATCTCATACAGAGAGTTTCATCCTAGTAAGAACCTTATTTTTCGTCTGGACGAACATTGCGAGTGAGAATCCCGAGAGTTTCATCCTGAGATGAATATTAAATTCATCCTGGATGATTAGGACATAGAAAATTTTCTCCTCGCCTGTTCGATCCATTGCTCTTTTGAGGGTTAATTGATATGATCATCCCGTACGAACAAAGTTTGTCCCGTATGATCTGTTCATAAAAATTGTCCCCCAAGAGTATGTGTTGTGATTTTTCACTCAATTACAATCACTCCCTTTCATTTCAAAACCTTGTAATTTACAAAAGAATAATTTGAAGTCTTCATCGTTTGGAGTCGATTTTCCTGAAATGTTAGTACACACTAGAGCAAAAAATAAAACTTCCAAAAAGTGTTAGGAGATATATAAAAACAATAATATTTGAAATCATCAAAATAATACAAGTTGTAAGAATATAAAACATGCAAATAGCAACTCTCTCTACAAATCCTAAATCCAAAATTTTTTTCTTCAACCGAAGGACTTGGACCACATTACTTCCTAAGAAAATATACTTAGCTTCAGCAGTGGAAAGTGCAATAGAGTTTTGTTTTCTACTAGACCAGGAGACTAAGGACTATTCTATAAATTGGCAAGTACCATAAGTGCTCTTTCTATCCACCCTACATCCTACAAAATCAGAATCAGAATATCCAATAATCTCAAACTAAGTGATGTTCCTAGGATACCATATTCCAAAGTTTTGGGTTTCTAAGAGGTAACTAAGAATTCTTTTAACACATTCAGGTGGGATCCTTTAGGATCAGCTTGAAATATAGTACAAATACAAACATTAAACACTATATCAGGTCGGCTAACAGTCAAGTAAAGTAGTTATCCAATCATTTCTCTGTACTTCTTTTGATTAATAGATTTTCTATTTGGGTCATTATCCAACTGAACATTAGAAGACTTGACAGTGTTTATTGGCTTGGCTGTATCCATTTCATAATTCTTCAAGATGTCCTTAATGTACTTTGATTGATTTAGAAAGGTTTCATCATCCAATTATCTTATGCTAAACCCCAAAAAGGAGGATAACTCTCCCAACATGTTCATCTCAAACTCCTTACTCATTATTTTAGAAAAATCATCACATAGCTTTTTATCAAAAGATCCAAAAAGTATATAATCAATATAGAGATTTGAACAATGAGTAACTCATCTCCTACTTTTCTTAGAAAAAGGATTGTGTCTACGCTTCCCTTAACAAACTTCCTCTCTAGTAGGAATGTGCTAAGCCTCTTGTACCAAGCTCTGGGTGCCTGTTTCAATTCATATAAGACTTTTTTTAATTTGTAAACATGATTTGGAAATTAAGATCTCTCAAAACCAGGGGGTTTCTCTACAAACACATCCTGTTTTATTACCCCATTTAGAAAGGCAATCTTGACGTTCATTGAAAAAGCTTAAATACCTTATAATAGGCAAAGGAGAGTAGCACTCTAATGGCTTCCAATCTAGCTACAAGGGAAAAGGTCTCCCCAAAATCGATCTCTTATATTTGTTTATTCCTAATCATCATACCAGAATCATTCATCTTATTTTTAAAGATCCATTTGGTTCTAACTACACTTTAATTCTTAAATCTTTCTATTAACTCCCAAACATCATTCCTCACAAATTAATTAAGTTTTTCTTGTATGGCTAAGATCCAAAATTCATCAGACAAGTCTTGACATTTGTTAGTGGGTTCAATCATTGAGATAAAGGCATAGTGGTTCACTTCCTTGCTAAGTCCATGCCAAGTTCTAACACCTTCAAAAGGGTCTCCTAAGATCAGTTCTTTAGGATGACTCATAGACTATCTCCAATCTCTAGGCAAAGTATGTCTAGGTTCTATCCTTTCCTCCAGATTTGCATTTTCTACTCCTCAGGTAATCTCACCCACTCCCTTCAGTATTTTGAGGCTCTATCCTTCCCTCTAAATTTCTCATTTTCAAACTCTCCCCCAAGGTCAATATGAATGGTTAAGATTTTACAACCTATCTATTTTTGAATCCAAGTAGAGAAGGATCTAAACTCATCAAAAGAATCACTCTTATGTGACATAAATTTAATCCAAGTGAATCTCGAGAAGTCATATATAATCACAAATCCATAGATGTTTCCCCCTAAGCTGACAGTACTAATGGGTCCAAAAAAATCCATGTAAAGGACTTCTAATGGTTTAGATGTGCTAATATCCTTAACTTAATAGAAAGAGGAATGGACTTGCTTCCTTTTTTAAAAGATAAGCATCACACAAGTGGTCTTTAGTGAATTTAAGCTTGGGGACACCTCTAATTAGATCTTTTTGGGTCACTCTCCTAAGGGTTTTCATATTGGCATGACATAACTTCCTATGCCACAATCACGATTCATCAGTAACAGTTTTTAAGCATAATGAAATAGCACATTCAATGTTATTTAAATCAAGCATGTAAATGTTGATTATATGCTTTCTCTATTAAATAGTGCTATTATTCAAGCGAATAATACATGTATTTTTCAAAAAAATTATAATAAAGCCCTTATCGCACAATTGAGTGAAGCTTAGAAAGCTGTGTTTCAGTCCATTTACATGCAAAAAAAATTTAATCAAAAGGTTCTTGGAGTTTCCTACTATACATAAGCCCACCACTTTACTGGTGGTGTTATCTCCAAGAGTGAACTTGCCTCCAACCTTGGCCTCCAATGAAATAAATTGATTGGCTTCTCCAGTCATGTGTCATGAGCATCCGCTATCTAAGTACCACCTGATCTTACTAGGTCTTTGATGAGAGCACACCTACAAAATTATCAAACATCAGATTTATGAACCCAAACAAGTTTGGGACCCTTTTTATAGAAATAATAATATCATGCATGTGTATTATGTTATGAATCATGCAATTTGTGTGTCCACATCCAATATGTACTGATATCAACAGTGCAAGTATGTGAGATGTGTCCTAGCATGCCACATGAAAAAAATTTAACTCCAGGAAAAGGGTTTACTAAACTATTTAGGTTATAGTGTCTCTTCCTAAGTTTCAAAAGTTTTATCTTTGGATCATGATTAAAAACTATTCAGGTGTGGGTGGAGTCCTATTTTCCTCAAGTACTTTCAATTCAGCTTTAAACCTCAAGTTATCACTTTTTAAAATAATGGCATCAACTCTCAAATAGTGCTCCCTATACTTAGATTCATCAATATATATTTCAAAATCATTTTCTAGTGCAGTGTGGAATACTTTCAATGACTCATACTCAATGACCAATTCATAATGTTTTTATTTAACTCATCAAACTCATAAAGTAATGACATGTGATTGCTATCAATTATAGAGTGATCTTTAAATAAAACTTTAAGCTCTTTTTATAAATTTAAAAACTCTAATTTAAAAATAGCATGTGATTTCTTAAGTTTTCTATATGATACATAAATATATTTAAAAACTTTAAGTAATTGATTGTAGGTTAGTTCACATTCATGTACTTGGTCAGATTGACCAAGATAATCGTCTGCCATTATACAAAAGTTTGTTATCTTCTCCTCAGCTTCAGTCTCAAAGGAGTCAGATAAAGAATCCACATAACATACCTTTTGGAACCTCTTCTTATCCTTCTTGAACTTGGGTTTCTCCTTACACTTCTCCTTGCTTGAGTGAGCCTTAAGTGTAGGGCAATTAGCTTTGACTTATTTAGGCTTCCTGCATTCAAAATAAACCACATGAGAAGAACTTTTAAAATTTTTGCTACTCTTATCTTTTTCAATTTTAATGGTGTTGGTGATTCTTCCTTAAAAAGCTTTTGAATTGCCTAGTGATTAAGGCAACATCATCACTTTTAGACCTGAAAGAATTAGTATATGTATCATTTGTTAAGATAGTTGCTATTTGAATGATTTACATTTTTGCAACTTATGTAGTTTTGATGATTCCAAACATTATTGTTCAAATGTGTAGTTATCTCCTAACAATATTAGAAGATTTGTATTTGCTCTTGTGTGTACTAACATTTCAGGAAAAATGAACTCCAGACTACGAAGACTTCAAATCAAATTCAGAATGAGATACTTTGTAAAATTTGAAGTTTGCATTTCTTTAAAATTAAATTGAAAGGGAGTGATTATAATTGAGTGAATAAAAACTTACACACACATATAAGGAGATCATAAAAAATTTATACTGATCGTACTGGATGATATATGTTCGTACGGGACGATCAGACAGTTATCTCCTATTGAGCACATGGAACAAATAGGAACTTGTTTAAAAATTTTTCTAAGTCCTATTCGTCCAGGACAAATTTTACAATCATCCAGGACGATTAGTTCTCTGTAAAATTTTTGTCCATACAAAATTAAATATCGTCCAGGA